>NC_068989.1:91425735-91430431 GCF_001194135.2 Octopus bimaculoides
ATATATATACATATATATATATACATACATACATACTTATTTATGTGTGTGTGTGATTGATGGAAAAATATAAATTTGTTGTATTGTTTTCCATTTTGTTTTAATCATTTAATCTTCCTTACATGTCATACTTTCCCCTCTTCCTGCTCACCTTCTCCTCCTCCTCTCATCATCATCATCATAATCATCATCGTCGTCATCGTCGTCGTCGTCGTCGTCATCGTTGACGCCGACATCATAATCAGTTAAGATGGACACGACCGATCGCAGCTATTTAGTTGACTCGTTCGTCCTCGTTGGTCAAATATTGGTCAGACAGTAACTAGCAAAAAAAGAAAAAAAGAAAACAAAACAAAACAAAATACAAGCAAAAAATAAACGAGAGAAAGCGAATTACTTGACCATTGACCCTTACATCACGTCATATTTCACTGTCTGCTTAAACACTACACTTTGTCATATCCACTCATCAAAGAATCCCCCGACAGAAACAAAAATGAAAACAAACACCGCCGCCGTCGCCGCAGCCAACAACAACAACAACAACAACAACAACAACAAGTAGTTCTCAGTGAAATAAATAAAAGAAAAACGAATGCAAAACGCACACAAAAAGAAACACACGCAACCAATCGTTAAATACAATGTATTACACAGTAAACGGATATTCTTTGATATCGCAAATTGATTTGATTAAAAGTATCGAATATTGATGCAATCGATAGAAAATATCGTCTGATTCAACTAGAGTTTTGTCTGTAGAGTCTGCGATACGTTCTGAAGTTTTCACCAACTTTCAGTCCCTGCGAGGTACAGTTTCCATATTATTTGTGACTGTCGATAAAGTGAATGCATTATTATCAGAAAGCGAGCAAAATTACGTGAAAGAAATATTGCCCACATTAATTAATAAGTTGATATTTAAGCAATTATGTAGAGAAATATTTAAATATACGTATGTAGATATACCCCCGTACATATTGGTATTATTCTTATACACACACACAAACACGCAAACACACACACACACTCATATACAGACTCACCTACTCACACACACACAGACACATTTCTATACATATGTACATGATATAATAAACACACACACACACACACACAAACACACACACATATACATTGATAGATAGTCATATGTAAGAATTTTGAAAAAGATGCATGGCTCATCAATGAAAAGCAATATTTGAAAACATATTCGTGCAAATAATCCTGAGAAGTCTTTTATCACACCTATTCAATGGAATCAGCCGCTAGCGTCAATGGCTGCTGGAATACGGGGTCGGAAGCGTTGACATGTCCGAATCAGGTGATCTTTATCAATTTTGGACATTGTACTGGTTACGGCGTACTTGAGAAGGTGTATTGTGTTATGAGTGGTGTGTTGATTGTCTTCTGTCACGTCTACGCCCCATGCATAATGGTCTTGTGATTTGAGGTCTGGTGAGCAAGGAGGTTTGTGTTTGGAAGAACAAGATCAAAGAGATTAGCACGCATTCCCGCTTATGATATTTTAGCCTAATGAGACAGCGGAGAGTCTTGTTGGAAGAAGTTCGGTCTTAGTTGCGTTCTCTTCCTATTCAGGTTCTTTCAACTTTTTCTAACATCCCTCAGTAGACAGCGACATTGACTCTTGAAGCTTGAGAAAAAGATGTGGTGGCATAGCGTCTCTCTCGTTGTTGACGACAGCCAGAACCATCTCAGCCGGTGGCAACTTAGTCTCCATGAACAATAGAAACTCATTCGAATCTCTGCAAAACCATTTCTCGTTCCTTCAGTTTACATTTCAGTACTATCGAAGTTTTTCACGGAGAAAAACCAAAGCATTCCAGCCTTTTGGTGTTTTAACTTGTTTTATCTTTGAACAGATACGGTGAATATCTCTTGTGACATACTATAGAAACTGCTCCTCCGCATCACATACGATTTGTACTGGATATCCTCATGTATAACACTTCTGAAGATGCATTCTGAATTCTTGAGGTTCTTTGTAATCGTTCTGATTCACTTTCCGTACAGATATCTCTTTAGACATAACTGATGGTAGTCTTACGTATCCGTGAAGGACTGTTTTTGCACTTCTTGCTGAACAACGCGCAGGAATGATTTGTTCGTAGTGTTCAAACGCATGTGCCATACTTTCTCCATCAAATCGTCGTTCCCTGAATAGCTGAACGGTCTGCAACACGTCGGTTGAGGAAATAATCCCTGAGCAACGTGAGATGAAGTGCTTTGTTCTAAGAACACAACACACGAAGCGGTCCAGGATTTGAAATATCCCAACCATCACACCATGAGCCCTACACACACACACATGCGAGCGCGCGCACACACACACACCTACACACACACACACACACACACACACACACACACACACACATGTATATGTATACAATACGAATGTTGGCATAATGCATATGTATGTATGTATGCATATATGTATGTATGTATGTATGTATGCATATATGTATGTATGTATGTATGTATGCATATATGTATGTATGTATGTATGTATGTATGTATGCATGTATGTGTCAAGCTAGATGTGTGCTTATTTAAGATCTTGTGTCCATTGCTACGCAGACGCAGTGTTTCTGACTCGATGCCTCGACTCAGGTGACCGACGGATGGGTCTGATCCGGAAATTATTTCATTATTGACCAACCACTTGGTCACAACATGAAACGTACTTTGATATTAATATAAAATGATGAGTTTTAGGAATCAACCGGTAGTTTACTCGGTAATCTCATTAACCTCGGGGAGCTTGATAAAAAGCTAACAAACTATTTTAATCTCTTTGAAATATATTTTCTAGATTCAAAACAACTATATCCGAAATATTTTTGAAGAATTAATGCTTTTACACCCTTTGATCTAAACGCAGCCCCATCTTCTGGAAAAGCTATATGGATATCAAAGTAATGCTGTATCATTTAGCATGAAACCTAAATGTCTGTGTTAGATTTCAGTATGATTGTTTGTGAGATCCTAGTCACGGACGGTTGTATTTTACTCAACCCATGAAGGAAAAATTGGATATTTTCACCAGATCGTTCCTCATGAGGTTTGCTGAGAGCATAGAAATGGCTGTGTTATTTGATTTATTTTTATTCTGTTGATGAAAGAAGCAACGAAGTGTTCATCCGGCGGGAAAAAATGCAAAAGCATCAACCATATAATAAGATACACACACATATACATACACCCATGTACGCGCCAATACGTACACACACATACACACACACGCACATCTTCATTAATACTTTATGGTATTATAAACTCAAATTTCTGATGTCTTTTTTTTTATAATGATTAACAGAGGTGAAACAAACAAAAGCCCGACTAATGAAAGCAGCAATCACACGAATGAATAAAAGAGCTGCTGGGAATAAACCTTTATATATTTCATGATGTAATCCAGATTACAGTTCAGTGGAAATCTCAACAGTGCTTCAGAGGACAATGGCCATAGTTTCTTCTAGCGTTTTTCCTGATATTAAAAACTTAGACTACGGACTTTAATTCTCCATAGATACTTCTATGAACGGTAAACGACTGGCAAAGCATTTGAATGTGGGTCGGCAATGCTGTAGAAGCCAATGGATAGGAACTTTGTCTAATCTGTTAAAGGAGTAAATGGATAAAAGCATTAAAATTCTATTTGGATCAACAACGTCAGCGCCATGAACAAGGAAATGTTATTGTCATCATGTAAATATTCCCAGTATAGTCAATTATTCAACTCTCTATGAAAAGGGGAGAAAATGGCAATGTGTTTACGGAAGAATATGTTAACTTTATGTGCTAAAAGATGGGCAAAACATTTAGCAAGTGGAGACTTGGATGTCTCTATGTCTCTTTAATCTGGTCTTTCTCTTTTGTCGTTTAGGAGACGTTTTGGAGAGTAGAGACTGAAAGGCCAAGTTAAACAATTTCTAGATTCATAATGCTAACAGATTTGAAAATAATATTGGAAATCTATTAAAAGTTGCAATAGAATACCTCTCACGATCAAATTGACCGATAGAATATATACCAGGCTGAAAAACAAAAAGTATTAGTGCCGATTCTTTTAAGAAAAATTCTCCAATGAGTTGCTACAGTATGGCCGCAGTCTGATAAGTGAAACAAGTAAAAGATTATATGTACAGAAACGCTATACAATAAATACAGTTGACAGTTGAAATATGAAGAGTGAGGATGAGGGAAATTGATGGAAATCATGGTAGAGAAAATAATCGAAGAGGATGACTGAAGAAAAGACAGAAGCCATAGTAATAAAGTATATATTGACGTGGATAGGAAGCATTTTCATCCCCTTTTACGATAAGACAAAGAAACAAAGACAATACAGGAAACGTTGCAATTGCTTAAAGGTTCGAGGACGCTGATTGGTTGATCGATTTGTTGTTTTTGTAATACTTTTCAGGGAGTACAATTACTCCTATGCACTTCTCGCAACCGAGTTCGCGTACCTCTCTATGTATGTATGTATATATGTATGTATGTGTATGTGTATACATCCATACATTCACACATACACACACAGACACAAATATATATGCATATATATTGTATACATATTGTTTCCATGTGTTCACCAATCTATCTATCTATCTATCTATCTATCTATCTATCTATCTATCTATCTATCTATCTATCTATCTATCTATCT
>NC_068989.1:91432638-91438782 GCF_001194135.2 Octopus bimaculoides
TATATATATATATATATATATATATATCCACACACACATATCAGGTTCAGTGAAAAGTAAGCAACGTTTTGAAACATGAAATTCATCACAATATATTTCAATGCGGAAATTTTATTCGTCAAAGTAAGAAACATTACAATCAACACATTTTTGCCAGCGAGTTACAAGTTTGTTTATTCCGGTAACATAAAAATCTGGAGTTCTGGACCTGATGAACACTTTGAACTCACTTTCATCCTCGGTTTGAATTTTGAACTCCTTCTCGCGCAGAAAACCATCAAGCTGCTTAAAGCGTTGTTAGTCATTAGGTGAAATGTCTGGAGCAAAAGCTGATGGGGAAGAATTTCGTAGCCAAGCCAACTTCTGGAGCGTCATTAGTGAAACGCGTGGTCGAGCATTGTCATGAAAAAAGATTGGATCTTTTCTGCTGACCAGTCTGGGATGGATGAGTAGCAGTTTTTCATTCCTGTTAGCAATTTCATGGCAATATGTTTCTGCAGTAATAGTGTTTCTGGGATTTAAGAAGTTATAGCAGATGAGTCCAGTAGTACACCACCAAACAGTCACCATAACCTTCTTTTTGAAGATCTCGAATTTAGGGAGGGTTTTTGGTGCACCATTTTGGTCCAACCACTGCGAATAACGTTTTTTAATATTGTACAGAATCCACTTTTCATTGCAATTTACAATACGGTCGAGAAACGGATCGGTCTGTTTACGGAGAAGCAACAAACAAATTTCGTATCAGCGAATTTTCCAATTTTTATTCAAATCATGTGGTACTAATTTGTCGAGCTTTTTTGATTTTTCATTCGCATGGAAACGGTTGAAGACAGTTTTCTGGCTAATCGGAAGTTCTTTTTCCAGTTCTCGAGTGGTTTTACGTGGATCGTTCTCAATGACGGTCTCTAATTGACCGTCATCGTTGACAGATGATCCTCCACTACGCTCACGAACTTCAAGGCTCAATACTTCACTGCGAAATCGTTTAAACCATTTTCGAGCTAACTACTCACTGGTTATTTCTTCACCAAATGTTTCGTTTACTGGCATAATCTATTTCTTTATTTTTACATCAAACGACTTGTAAATAACTGTGCACCGTAGTGCATTATGCGTGGTTTCACTGGGAGCGGTGATCACAGTTTCATTCCCGTCCCTTTTCATCATTCATTTATACTTTCCTGACTCACTTCCGAAGTTAATTACCCTTTTTGAAATAGTGGCTACTGCCGCAAAATTGCTTCCTTTTTTCCCTAGATAGAATCTTCTCCAGCCCACATTTTTATCAATGCTGTGCTGTTTTCTGTGCTTATGGCACTCTTCTAAGAACTTGTACCAGGTTCATTACAATTTTTTAACAATTTAATTGGTGATTTATCCATCTTTTGGGTGTGTTTTCCCCCCCTAATTGTGACTGTAGGTGCTACAAGCACATTTATATATGGTGAGTGGGTAGATAAGTACCCCACAAAAGAAGCGAATTTAGAACACTGAACTGTACAGTTCCATCCTAATAGAAATTTTCAACAACATATACATACATACATACATACATACATATATATATATATATATATATATATATATATATATATATACACATACATATGCATACACTCATTCATATATGTATAACAAAACACACAAAACCGGCTCCGTTTTTGGAGTCAGCTCTGGATCCTCCTAAGCAAATAATGGACTGGTAATGCTGCCAAAAATTGGATTACCTCGAAAGGGTAAAAGTCAAAGTCGGCCTCGTGGGTATTTGAACTCAGAACGTAAAGACGGACGAAATGACGCAAAACCCCTTGGCCGTCGTGTTGGCGATTCTGCCAGGAAGTAAAATAAAAAATTAAAAAGACTCGTATAATGCATTATCTGAAGCGATTTTTCTATGGACACCATCATCTTAAAATGAATACATTGAGTATTAAAATATTAGATACCGTGCGTAAAAACAACATTTGACTGATTAAAATTACCTTTGCAGCGAAGTGTAACACACTTTGGGCGAATGCCAAATCCTAATCAAATATGGTCAATGCTATTGGTCGACAACTATGAAAATTTTAATTAATCAAAAATTTGAATTACGCATGCAGTGAACAGATGCAAATCTTGGCTCAAGGGCTAATATTTATTTAAACTGATATTTGGCAAGGATGCTTTTCACAGCAAGCGAAATTCGAATTTTAATTAAATAAATGTTATTTGGATTTGCCTTGACCAAATTTAGTCAATATTAGTCATTATTAGTCAATATTAGACATGATAAATATAACATTTCTATGTCAGATATTTCGCTGTGTTATAATCATGTATTTCTTTTATTTATTTATTTATTTCTGTGGTTTTTGTTATTAATTCCTTTAGAATCTACTTGCGTACATTATAGCTATTTTTATTACTGACACAACTAAAATATTGTTGTACACATACTTACTAACATTTCAGGTCTAACCTATAATAACTATAATATTTTTTTGTTAAACTGGTCTTTAGAATAGTCTATAACATTAATTTACTAGAATTTGTATTCGGTAAATTCTCTCATCTCTGATACTTTGTCTATCATGACGTCAGCATTCTTAATTTTTCTCTCCTCAGGTTACTTTTCTAATCCTAATTTCATATCAATTACTCTAGTACATCCGTGAACCCCCTGTAGCATATTTTTTAAAAAATATTTCACATCTTTAATATTCTTGTAATGTAAGGCAGCGAAATTGACAGAATCGTTAGAGCGCCGAGCAAAACTCCTAACGACCTGTCACCCACATTTGCGTCCTGATTTCAAATGCCATCGGGGTCAGCTTTACTTTTCATCCTACGGGATGATCGATAAAATAAAACCCAGTTGAGCACTGGGACCAATGGAATCCACTTAATTCCTCTCTCGAAATTTTTGGCCTTGTACCAAAATTTGAAACAAATATGCATACAACATGAATCCGTCTATAAGTAACAAAATTGCTGATTGCCCTGCAATCATATTTACATGAGTGACTTTTTGGTTTACCATGTATTTTAAAGATATTAAATCAAACACAAAGGACTGGGTACTGGGTGTTCCCTCTAGACAGTTAGTCCAAGCAGTTTTATTATTCCTTTTTGTTATCAGCTTATTGTTGTCTCTGTTTTACTCATAAGTAATACCTCCGGTGTATTTGTGTATTATAAGAAATGCCAAGTTAATCCATGCCAAGGTCGGACCATTCTTCTTCCTTCTGAAATGTTTAGCTATGTCTTTATTGATGAGTAATACATCATCACATTCGTCTCAGAATTCTAGAATCCCTTTCATTCTGTTGAAATCATGATTTGTCCTTAGAAATCAGATTATCATCTGTGATGATAGTGAATCAAGCCCTTTTAAGCAGTTGGAAAGAAGGCTAGCTGCTTGTAATATTTAAGGTTATTTTTTTCTTAAGAATAATGGATTAAAAAAATATTTGTCATAAATCAGCCAATCAGTTTTCGTTTCCGACTCTCAGAATCGGATTAAATATTTCCTAGATTTTATTGTAAAACATTTCAAGGAAAGCCGTGAGATTTTATCATTTCTTGCTTTCGCTTCTAGTGGATAGTTTTGTGTAGCAATAAGATTACATCTTCAGCCGTGAGGACCTTCAACTACTGACGAAGGGCTACATTGTGAGACACATCTTCTCTGGCAATGTTTCTAGCTCTTTATTAAAATCATATTCATTTAGAGCCAAAATGCTTCTTTTGTTCAGAGAAGAGATGCATTTCATTTATCACGATTTCATTACGACTTACAGAACATTACATGCTGCAAGCATTCATTGTTTATTTATTAATTCTTTCGGTGTGGGGAGTGGTATATTACTCGTTATATTTCAGAAGTATTTTTCTGCAATGGTCATGATTAAGTTTGCGATGATCAGATCTATATATCCTTTTTATCTTGATTGATACTTCACAGAGAAATTCTTTTCCCTTAGTAGGCATTTATTACGCTAGGCAATAACTAATATTACATCAATTCTAGTTTTTTTTTCTTTTTTAAATTATAACCATCTTTCGATTGCTGCCATGTTTATAATTTTTATATTCAGAATATTCTATTTTTACATCTTTCATGAATTCCATGATATTTTTATATGTCTTTCTTTGTGTTGTTTTATTTAGACCTTTGTTGGTTAGTATTCTGCAAATATTTCAATGTCTGGTTTTGTTGTATTTTGTAATGTGTTTTGTATGGTTTCCATGCTGTTTATTTGTGGTTAACGTTTTTATTCCACTTCTTTGTGGATGATTCTATCGCCGTTGTTTGTTGTCATGCTATTCTCGCTTTGTTTATGCATTGGTTCATTTAAGTTTTCTATTTGTAAACCTCTTTGTGTTATCCTTTTCCCTTTGACAAACACAATGTTTGTTCAGTAGCTGGCTTTTCAGATCTAAAGTTGCTTGCCGCTCAGGGGTTTTTTCTACTCCAAACATTATACAGAACTATTGTCCTCGTGGTCTTTCTGTCTCTATCTACCAGTATGTCGTCTGTGTCTATGCAACTACTTGTCTTATATGTTTGTCTATCATTGTTTACTTCGATCTCTCCCACTTCCCATATCACAAAAATAACTCACACGAAAATGTTATCTGTCCACCTCAGTCCTTTCATTTCTTCATTTCAGATAGTTCAGTCATAAATTTCTTATTGACATCTTCAAGTATTCTGCTCAGGATACTTTCATAAAATTCTGGTGTTGATGCAGGGTGTGCTTTTCTAATTCCTTGTATCAAGCCGGAAACATCCGACACGAATTTTCCCCTCGATTCAAAATCTGCATTTGCCCTGCCAATAACAAAACGCCAAAGCCATTGCATTTATCCTCCAAAGACAAACTTCATACATGCCAACTTGTATGTAATTCTTAGGAAATACTAGTAAAATTTGGACAAACACTTTTGATTAAATTCAATTTACTACTTCAAGCGGATATTGCTGTTCTAGTTATGAAAGTATTAAATTCATCAAAGTTGTTACCTACACAGATGTAGTTAGACTGTAAATAAAAAAAAAACAACAACAAAAAATTCCGGTTTAAGAAATGTTGCATAGACATTTCAGTGGTTGTGTCAGTGACGCCAAACAGACAGCGTGAAACAGCTGTGCCAAAATATCTCATATCCATCCTAGGATACAAATTTCCTTACCTGCCTGACAGCAAATCACTCGGTTTTCAATTCGCTTTAACTTTAACTTCCTCGTTTTCGACCGCTGCTATATTTGCTTATAACTCTCCAGCGTTAAGTGATTACGCTCCACCTGAATCTAAGATACGGGACAAAATCTATCTATTTTACCTCAGTCAGCCATATTGCATTTGCACAGCCTTCTTTCCTGTTAACCAACTTTCTTCCGTGTTTCGCTTCATAAGGAGTCACCTTCGAAAAGTTGCTGCCCATCCATGTGGTTAAGAAGGACTCTTTGCAACCTTATAGTTTCATTTCCAATCCAAAATTGCAGCACTTCGGACAGATACTTTCTCGTATAGCCTCGGACCGATCAATGCTTTTTGAGTGAGTTTGATGCACAAAAACTGTGTGGGAGCCATTCGTGATCAGACACATATACATGAATGCATGCATGCATACATGTATGTATGTATGTATGTATGTATGTATGTATGTATGTATGTATAAGTGTGTGTGTATCTTTGCTGTGTCTGTGCTGTGTCTGTGCTGCTCTTCTCCTGTCACAGCTTGATATACGGTGCTGGTTTGTTTACATCTCTTGTAAATTAGTGTTTCTAATAAAAAAAAACCAATCGAATACATACTAAATTTCCCCAAACAAGAGATAATGAGATCGATTTGTTCGATTTTAAGAAATCACCCCAGCATCACTCTAATCCTGTGACTAAAGCGGGTAAGGGATCAACGTTGTACCACTTTCAACAAAGTTAAACAATGAGATACATGAATTATTTTGAGCTACATCGACCCGAGTTCAGTTCCATTGCGTGGCACCATTGGCCGACCAACGCCTTTGGGGGGTGGTAACAGAAAGAAGCCCGTTGTTGCGTGTATATATGTATATATATATATTTGTATATATAGATATATGGCGGTTGTCTACTCCTTAAGTATATCTATCTATATATCTATCTATCTATC
>NC_068989.1:91439886-91440823 GCF_001194135.2 Octopus bimaculoides
ATATATATATATATCTGTATATATATATATTTGTATATATAGATATATGGCGGTTGTCTACTCCTTAAGTATATCTATCTATATATCTATCTATCTATCTATCTATCTATCATTTTTTTGTCCTCTACTTATTTCAATCATTAGACTGCGGCCATACCGCGGCAATGCCTTCCATAATTTTAATCAAACGAATCGTCTCCCCAAGATTTATTTTATACTTTCGAAGCCTGATACTTTATCGGTCTGTTTTGCTGAACTACAAGGTGACTGTTATGCAAACACACCAACACCGATCGTCAGGTGTTGTTGGGGACAATCATAGACACAAAGACACACACACGCACACATAAACATTCTTTCAATTTCCGTCTACCAGATCCATTCAGAAGGCTTTGTTCGGCCCGAGGCTATAGTGGTCTCAAATCAGAACCTTGTGATAAGAAAACAAACGTATTGCCACACATCCACTCCTGCGCAGGGTTGCATGTATATATATGCATAAGGGTAGCCGCAAATTGGCAACATATTTGAGTATTTTGTGGGTATTGAAACACGTTTCGGGGCCTGTTTTGATAGGTATCTCCGTTCGAAATTCACTTTATTTTTTGCAAAGGACCAACCCATCGACGCTGCTAATTCTGCTTATAAAAAAATATTCTCCCATTTTAAATAACTGTTAATTAGCCATAAAGTGCACGATCGCTGACTTCAGGAGTTACTTAGCGTAATGATACAGAGTGCTCGGCCAGTGTCTAAGAGGGACAGCGTTCATTTCTTTGTAGCTACCTGTTGGCAATTTTATTTTCCGGCCTTATAGAGTTAGTTATTAAAATGTATAAGTCTGTTTTCATAGCTATCCCGTGTTCGAAATTTCATTTTCTCTAAAGTACTAATAAACTTGGCGCTTCTAAATATGTTTATATATATATATATATAT
>NC_068989.1:91441391-91443474 GCF_001194135.2 Octopus bimaculoides
TATATATATATATATATATTATAGAAATCAACACGGTTCCCGTCAACCAGTTCAATCATAATTCGCTGATCGTCTGGATTAAGTTAAAATGCATATTCCGTTATGTGGACAATCAGTGAGTAATTATTGACCTGCTTCTCGGTCTAAATCAGTAAATACCTTCTAAACCAATTAGGGACCACGCATTTTGCTTATTGTTGATTATGCATGGACACACTTCACTCACTCTTCTCGTAGCTCAATTTTTGGGGGTAATAAAAATCAATAGATCGATCTGTCAATGTATCGGATGTCAGTCCTGCGCTTGTTCCCTTTTTTCTGACACCAGCTGTTTTGAGCAATGGTGTATCATGTGCACTTACTATATACCAAAGAACCAATAAGTGGCACTGATACGCCAAATCACCAACCATGTTCCCTTCAAAATAATCATAGAAAAAGTAGAGTATATGTTGAAGTTGAGTAACCCTGGGTTGTCTAAAATTTAGTTTAAAAGTTCTTGGTAGTCCTAAGTCCTTTTATTCTAATAAATTCTTTCATCGAACTGTTGCTATTTTGAATATTTAAATTCAAATAAGCACACTTAATTGGTTTCATATTTGTATGATTTCCCAAAGTTGAAGATTTTAGGAACGTGAACCTGTGTCACAAACTGTACTCTTGTGACGCAGCTCCACGTACAGTTTTATAAAAACCTACAAATGTGAAATCGGTTAATTGTATATTTTTAAAAAATGCAAAGAAATGTTCATATGTCCTCTATACATTCACACACACACACACATACACACACATACTCACATACACACACACATAAACATCCACACGTTATTGTAGGCACGTGAACCAGTGTGTCTCAGTTAACACACGTCTGTATCAATTCATATACAAATGCATGTGTACGTAAATAGATAAACGATAGAAATTGGAATGAATGACTTTCTTTATTTAAAGTTACTTCACTTTCAATAAATCACTACATTTTCTAACATTTGCCTATTTATATAAACACTATGGATACAATGGGATTCTTGGTGCATATCCAGTTTCAGGAACATTTCCGTTGGATAATGACATCAGCTAGCCAATAACTGTGGGCGAGCTTTGCATAGCAATCTACAGCGTTTTCACCCGAATCTTGTTTGACTATATGTATACGTATGTATATAATCTTATAGGTTACGCTGACTTAGTGCCGATAATTCAGAAGGAGATTATGCATAACTGACGTCTAAAATAACAACGCAAAAAACCCCCCAGGCAGAACAAAAATTTACAAAAAATTAATATTAGTAAGAAGAAGAAAAAAGACAGAGAACAAGACTGATAGATAGACATACAGACAGACAGATAGATAGAGATATATAGGTAGATAGATGAAGAGAGAGAGAATTTAACGTTTCGGGTCGTCATCCTTCGTCAAGAAAGAGAGAGGAAATAAGAAAAAGAGGAAAGCGAAACAGTGTCATGGGAAAAATACTATTTCTACTATGGATGAAGTATACCATATAGATGTGATAACAATGTATGGACGACAGAAGTGCACGCGCCAGTGACCTTAAAAGATCACTGGACACTTTGGTTTGAAGACAGACACAGGGTGAATACATGTAAAGCTGCTAATTTTAGCGACTTTCCAATGTTCTGTAAAGTTTTTGTAAACAATATCAAATATATATCAAATAAAGAAAAAAGGTTAACAAGACAAAATACGCTACGCAGATTTGAACGCTGGCTGAATCCCAGAAATTTCTATTCAAACACTTGTAATACAACCCAAAAAAAGAATAAAAATCCACAACAAATAAAACCACCAACAATAACAACACCTAAAACAACAACTTCATCAATAACAACAACAACAACAGTCCGGAGAAAACATAAAAACTTAAACAGAAGAACGGACTAAATCTAATTACAAACATAGAGAAAAGCAAACAAAATGACTTCGAGTTATTCAAGCTCAGGTGTAAGAACGTAAGAAAATGCTAATGGAAGAGACAGGGCGAAAAACAGAGACAGAGATTTTATACTGACACTCACACACGCACACACATACTACAACCCTACCCATATATATATA
>NC_068989.1:91444910-91446232 GCF_001194135.2 Octopus bimaculoides
TATATATATATATATATATATATATATATATATATATGCATATATATGTGTGTGTGTCTGTGTGAGTGTGTGTGTGTGTCTGTGTGAGTGTGTGAGTGTGTGTGTGTGTGAGTGTGTGTACATAAGCGTGTGGCTGTCTTTTAAAGCCGTTTCCCACGTGTGTGAGCCAGCGATATTTTTGCTCTCAGAAAATCAGAAAATGCCAGGATTTTAAATAGATTAATGCCGTGTGACGTCTTTTGTTTGACTTGTTGTTTGACCGTCAATCTGAGTGGTCCGTGTCCGAGCAACATTTTGGCCAGATTACTAATTGGTCACATACACTCAATCATTAGACATATTTCTTTTAGAAATATAAGTCTTCAAGAATGGCGGTGGGGGAACAAAAAGAAAAAAGAAAAACATACATACATAAGTAAATAAAGATACAAAAGATACGAGAAATAATACAAAGAAAGAAAACTAAAGATATAAGCACGAATATCGACGAAAGGCATTGTGATAAATGATACATAAAGAGATAGAGATGGAGAGATGGGGAGAGAGGAGTGAGAGAGGGAGAGAGAGAGAGAGAGAGAAATGATAAGAAAAAGTGTGGGGAAGAGGAATGACGTGATATACAAGTATGAAAGTTTCGAAGTGTTTTGATGAAGACATTTACCAGTTGCCTGTTACTGCTGCTGCTGTTGCTGCCGCTGCTGCTACTACTACTACTACTACTACTACTACTACTACTACTACTACTACTACTACTACTACTACTAGTAATAATAATAATGATGATAATGATAACAATAATAATAATAGAGAATTTGAAGTCAGAACGTAAAGAGCGGGATATTATATTTCGTTAAGAAGTTTTGTTCGGCGTGCAACAAGTCTGTGTGTTCGTAAAATAACAAGGACGATGACAACAACAACAACAACAACAAGAGTGGTAGGAATATATTATTTTCTACTCTAGGCACAAGGCCTGAAATTTTGGGGGAGAGGGCCAGTCGATTAGATCGAACCACAAAGTTGATCTCGGCGAAATTTGAACTCAGAACGTAAAGACAGATGAAATACCACTAAGCATTTCGCCCGGCGTGCTAATGTTTCTTATTTCTTTATTGCTCACAAGGGGCTAAACATAGAGGGGACAAACAAGGACAGACAAAGGGGTTAAGTAGATTACATTGACCCCAGTGCGTCACTGGTACTTAATTTATCGATCCCGAAAGGATGAAAGCCAAAGACGACCTTGGTGGAATTTGAACTCAGAACGTAACGGCAGACGAAATACCGCTGAGCATTTCGCCCGCCTTGCTAACGTTTCTGCC
>NC_068989.1:91446640-91452135 GCF_001194135.2 Octopus bimaculoides
TATATATTTAGTTTCAGCTCAGAGCTGTGGCCATGCTGGAGCACCGCCGTTTTGCTACACTGTTGTTACTGAGATCCTCGTCTAATATGTGGTACTTGGTGAAGAATGGAGTTTGATGTAGCTACCCTCATTTGCATCTCTTACCGTGAGGTAGGTTCGTCTGGGACTCTCGACAGGAAGAGGTCCAACTTTCATTTAAAAACGCCTACATCTACTTTGCGCAGGTTCCTCAGGCTCTTTGGGAGAATATTAAAAAGCTGTGGGCCCATGAAACCCAGGCTGTTGCAGTAACTGGTAGCGCGATGGCATTGCTGGGATCTTTGGCACTGAGCAGTGTCGACCCGTTCTGGCATTGGCGTAGCTTTCAATGCCAAAATTTGACACAATTCCTTCCAGGATCTTCCAGATATATATTACTGCATACCTCTCCCGTATTCGTTCTAGAGAATAGAGTCTTAGCTGTTTCAGCCTTTCCCTGTAGCTGAGCTGTTGCAAAGAGATGGTATTCTTTCTGAAGCTTCGCTGGATTGATTCAAGGTCCGCTGTTAATTTTACACTGTATGGGCCGAATAAGAGAGGAAAGGTTTGACAAGGGAATGTTTCATGTAATTGGATGTATCCGCATAAATATATGTACATGTATAAACATATATTTAGATATTTTGTAGAAAGTCTGTAAAGACCAAATCGTACAGTTGAAATAAAAACATTAAAGAAAAAACTCATTTAAATATGATCTCTTTTTTTACTGTGCATCAGTCCCGAAAATTATTTCACTGCATTAAATATTTCTTGTGCAGATATTGTCTAAAATTAGTCGAAAGAACTAATGGTTTATAAACAGCTAAATTTTCATAATGCATTTTTGAAATTATAACTAAATTTTAATTGTTAACATCTTAATTATAACAATCAATTTACCATATTTAAATGAGGTCTTTCGTCTGAATAAGATTGGTATTAATTACCTACTACATCTATGTTACCATTAATTATCATTGACCAATGTTATGTTGCTAATTACGCTGCTTTTGCATGATTTCCGGGATATATTAAATTTTGGATGAGAAGATGGTAGCTCCCGTTCAAACACCATTACTAGGAAAAGGATAACTTGGATGGTCTTCCGCAAAACTCCCCAAGAAAATGGTCCCTTATCATCTCACGAGGTAACGGGACCGCTTTTAAGAGATAGATAAATAACGAGAGAGATAGAGAGAGAAAGAGAGAGAGAGAGAGAGAGAGAGAGAGAGAGAGAGAAAGACGGAGAGACAAACAAACTGAGAGACTGATAAAAGCAGAGAGAGAGAAAGAGAGAGAAGGTGGGGTGGTGTTGAGGAAGAGCGACAGCGAGACAGGATCGAAACCTAGTATTTCACTGGAAATTTTACGCCCCTGGAAGAATGGAAGGCAAAACTGACGTCGATGAACTTTGAAACGCAGAAAGCGAGAACAATGACGATAACATATTCCAGCCGACGTTCTAGTGACTCGTTCAGCTCGTCACCCTCTCCAATTAAACAACACGTTAGAGTTTAATATTTACGAAAATGAATTGATGCAGAAATAAACTTTAATAAAGTAAGGATTAAAAGGTGTAAAATAAACTGATCACTCATGGTCAGACACGAGTTCAATGAAATATTTATGATGCAAATAAATCTGTATAAACATTGTCAAAGTTTGTAGTGGATAAACAATATTAAGTTAAAAAGCGGACGCAGTGCAGGTAGAATGATTAAAAGGCAACATGTTGAAATTTCTCTCCGAACATTACTTTGCAATGGCATACTAAATTTATTCCATAGCTTCATCACTCCCCAATGGACGTCATCATATATTTGACTTGTACATTAGGTAACTTGAAAAATTTGACACAAATAAATAAATTGTTCATAATTTACCAATAACTGCCAATCACGAAGAAACAGAGTGCTGAATATAAGAAGAGCCATAAGAAATTACTGAATAATTTTCCTGACATCAAGTATGGTTATCAGGTATTGCCTCGTTCTGTGATTGCTAGTGCTCAGTATTTTCAAATGCTGCCTCATTCATCCTCTACTCAGTGTACACAATAGAAGCATGATACGTAGCATCATGCTGAACATAGTAATGGAATTTTCAGAGCTATTCAAACTTGTGTTAGTAACTTCTCAATATCCGCTCTACTGCCTGCAAAGTCATTTTAAAAACCAGTAAGGCAATGTCACACGCCTGGGTTTATTTTATGTTATTTGTAATCCACCCAACGATGCAGTGCATAGGTTCTCAAAGTGGGGCGCTACCGTACCCCCCCCCCCCCGGTAGGGGTTGAGACGGTTCGGGTCGGGCGCTGGTGCCTAAGGGGGCGGTAGAGAAAAAGGAGACGTTGGGAAAAAGGCAGTGGATTGGGGGACACTATGAATTTATTATAATATTGTTATAGTATTGTATTCAAATTATATAATGTTATATTAAATATCAAATGATTCATTATATATATAATTTAGTAAAATGTGAAATATTTATCTATGCATAAAAATAAGGGTGTGGTCGTTGAGGGTATCATGTGGCTATGAAGGGGCGGTGGCCCCAAAAGTTTGAGAACCTCTGATGTAGTTTCTAAATCTTAAATTTCATCGTAAACATACTTCCCTGAAATGCACGCCAAATATTGTAGCAATTTTCATGTAGCGACTGTTCTTCCGATTCGAGGTTGTCTTAATTTTCAGTATCGAATATTTGAGTTGTAAGTTCAGCTAAAGAAGGAAAGAATCTTGTATTGCTGGTTGCCTTGGTTGGTTAAAGGGTCGATGCCTGCGGTAAAGAAATATTATTGAGGAAACGGTAACTTAACTTTTTTGAAGTTTACAATGGTCAAAGTTGAACTTTCCTGAAAAGCGCAGACATTTAGAAACGCCAGCCATAATGGTTCAGACTAAATGATGTTAGCCACCATAAATGAAACGATTGTTAGGTTCAACATATAGCAGCATATACCATACAAATCAGTATGATATATGCATAAAGCTTCAGTCATGTTGTTCATCAGTTTTTGGAGAGGTAATGCTTCATTCTCAGGTTCGGTCATAGTATAAAATAGTGCAAGGCAAAAAGAAACCGAAGCTGTTAGTTTAGATAAAAAGTTTATCGATATCAACGCATTAGTGGAATTTCGAAACAAAACAACATTTCTAAACAAAAATAAGGCGGTTGAATCATTAGCAATGTGCCAAACAGCGGCATTTCGTCCGTCTCTTCATTCTCAGTTCAAATTCCTACGATGTCGACTTTGCCTTTTCTTCACTCGGCATCGATAAAATAAATTCCAGTTGAGTATTGGGGGCCTAGGTTACATATTTCCCCTAAATTGCTGGTCTTTTCCCAAAATTTGAAAACAATATTTCTAAACAAAAATGTGAAGTCGATCTAGACGTTGTATTCTAGACATTGTATTCTAACTGACATTTATGCGGCGGAAACTTGGAATAAAATATAATCGGATGAGAACATTTTAAATATTTATGAGTCACACGGCCAATGAACGAGAATATTTTACGATCAATCAGTTAAGTGGCAGCGGCTAAATAGAAGGAAAAATGTATAATTATTCTGTGCATACATACTTAAATGTATTTGAAGTGTTATTTTGTATTTATATTATTTAGTTATCCTTGTATTATTTCTCATCAAGTGAAAAGCTGATTGCAAGAAACACGGGTAAAATGCGGAAAGATGACGTAATTAATATATATTTAAGCCAGTAAAGTAGAACAGCGTAATTAAAATTTTAAATAACTCTAGCTGTAATTCATTTTGTAGAATGTAGCTTGTGGAAAAATGGTGACGTAATTAGATTCGGAATTGCTAAAATAGTGAAACAATTTTTAAATTATTGTTTAAACGAGGAAAACTTCAAAATATATATTTTGTGGCGTGATGAAATGAAGCGAGAGACAGGAAATTGCATTTTTTAAAGATCTTCACTGGACTGAAATACGTCATTATATTTCGTGGAAAACTAATCGCACATGCCTTCCTATTTAGATTGTTATGCTTCAAATATTTCTTATTTATTTTATCATATAGTTCTTCTGATCATTAGAAGCATATCATATTAGCAAGCTGCACATGTTGTCTTTGTATTGTTGCATATTAGCTTCTGTGTTCCTAAAGCGTTTTTATGACTAAAATACAAATATATTTCCCAAATGTATCACATATTCGTATGTTGTATATAGCAGTTCTGTTTGGAAATTAGGAAGAAGTACTATGTCTGACTTTTATATATGGCAGAAATAAGCAGGTATTATATAAAGTGGCTGTGAATGGACTTTGAAATTACTAGTAAGAATGCTGAAACTTACATGTAGCATATTTGAATAGAGGCTATATAAATCCATCTACAAAAGTGCATATCAACTTGAAATGAAGTACGTATGTGGTGAATGTTCATATGCAAGTTGTACAGTTTTGGCTAGTTGATAAATGTATGAGATATTATGATAACAATATTAAAAACTCAGAGACGAATTTGATGGTCGGAGAGAACGTAATTAAATTGTGTTGGTGAGTGAATTATTGCAGATCGGAAGGAAGGCTTTAAATGTACATGTCGACATTTATATATCTGTATGTAAAGCAGAAAGATCAGGAGTACTGACTCACGTGTGTAGCAGCACTGCTCTCATTGGTCTTTTTGAAACGAACTTACGAAAATAGAAGTATTATTGGGGTGTTGTGAAGAACAATATCGATATATGACATATAAATGTCGATATATTTCCATAAAATGTGCAATTCACATTGTCGATAAGCTTATGGTCGAGATTAAGTATAACAGACCAACAATCTATTCGAAGCTCTACAACAATGACAGTCATGTTGTGCATGCAACTATATACTATTTACTACTAAGTGTCCTACATAATTTCAATGGTGAGTTGCGGTTTGTGTGAGGTTTAACTGCTATTTCAAGCACATGAAATATCTCTGGCACTGTTCATACTCTTTTATGCAATGTTTCTCTGGGTAGCCACATCGATATCTCTTGGAACTTTGTGGCATTTCGTAATGTATTGAAAAGTTGCAGGCCTTTGAAACCTAAGTGTATAGGGTACTTAAACAGGACGGAGATGGCGTGATGTAGGGTACTATACAGTGACATCGATCAGCGATCACAAATTTCGGTGCTATACCTTCCTGGATATTTCAAATCGTATAAAATAAAAAGATAAAATGAAATGAGAAAGGGGAAAAAAAGCAATAATAAAAAAAATTGTTTTTGCCAAAAATTTTCAATTGTCGATCCTTGAAACTATATGCTAATGGCTGCTGTAACATTCATCGTTAATTAAATTTTCATCACCTGCCATCATTCTCGTCTCTGTAGTACTTCAGGTGATGTGGCTTGAGGTGATGTATACTTATCTATCTATCTATCTATCTATCTATCTATCTATCTATCTATCTATTTGTACACACACACACACACACACACACACACACATATA
>NC_068989.1:91453154-91453734 GCF_001194135.2 Octopus bimaculoides
TATATGTTTATATGCATACTCCTAAATATGCACCGATATGAATGAACACTACATACATATATACATATATCTACTCTGGTTATGAAGCCTTATTTAAAAAAATATCACGGGAATATATAACTCATTTTCCGTGTCCAAGAGATTGCTTTTGACTGTGCAAATAACCACCAAAGTCACTCTATGTTTTACTAGAACAATAGCACTCCAGGCTTATCTCCCTTCGTGTATACCTGCGTCGACGTGCGTGTGAGCTTTAAGCACTGTATTGATCTTCAAACAGCAATTACTGATCTCATAGATCCAACAGTTTCAAGATATATTATGAAAGTGTGATTTTAACGTATGACATTCCGATTTTAACACGAACGCGTTAAATTATCAACGCATTCCATAATAAATGTACTCAAGAGCACCATGCACGCACTTCAAATGTATGTGCATTTATATATACACATGTGTACTGTGCGTGCATATCCTATGTATATAAGCATACATGATACATATACACACATACGTATATATATACATGCATATATATATACATATATATATATGTATATATATATATATATATATATAT
>NC_068989.1:91455336-91456068 GCF_001194135.2 Octopus bimaculoides
TATATATATACATACACACACACATATTTAAGCCCGAGAATAAGCTAAAAGCGACCAACCAGAGAATGAGCTAATAACGATAAACTCTACAAATTTTATTCTAAAACTAAGGGTTGTAAACTTTAGGATACGGGTGACATTGGATGCATTAAACACTGTCTAAGTTCAGTATTCATTTGCATCAAGGAAACAAATCCCAACACAGTATACCACCAAACATGAAACAAGGACTAGAAAATATTTGACAATTATGTCTGCTTGCTGAATTAAATTCGTTTTAAGTAATCTCTAAAGAGTTTCTTTGGGTGTGCGCGTGTGCATGTTTCGACATATTAGAAGATCTGAATCGACTGAGGATACATTTTCACACTCATTTATGATAACAGCTTAATTTGCATCATCTTCTCATGTGTTTAACTAACGCGTACTAGTATACAATGCGGTGATTTTCTCAAAAACTGTTCCGAATTAAACCTATAACACCGAAAACAGAGATGTTTCTCTTTGGCCAAACTCTCACCAACTCTTTCAGAATTTTTTTTCCTAATAGAAGATAATGGTGGATTTGTTAAAAAATAAATGAGTGCGGTGAAAATGGCCGGAGTAAATGGGAAGTAAAATTGCTGTCCCTCATTAATTTCAATCCTTCCAACTTTATCTTGATGAAGAATTTTATCCGAAACGTTGAATTTTGGACTCTCAACAAGCTTCCTGTATTCTTTTTAGGCACAC
>NC_068989.1:91456078-91459641 GCF_001194135.2 Octopus bimaculoides
CATATGTATGCATCTCTCTCTCTCTCTCTCGTTATATATATTGGGTTGGCAACTAAGTTCCCGGCCATCATGATGATGCTGACTTGATGTTCAACCTCATGACAACTTCAGCGACGATAAAAAGTGTTGACAATGATCACGCCAACCATGAACAAGTAGGGGACGACGACGACGACGACAAGGGGGGGAGATCATGATGATAATGATGATGGTGATGATGATAATGTCAATGATGAGGATTGCGTAGAGTAGGTTGAGGGAAAACTTCAAATTATACAGGAATATGTTTTACATCGTTAATCTTGTCATTGTTGTTGTGATGCTGAGAGTGGTGGTGCCTATTGTTGGTGTTGGTGTTGTTGTTGTCCTATGACTGCCATTAATGGCGCAAATTATTTTACATTCGCTCATAATGTTTCCGTATTTTGCGATTACTATTGCTGATGTTTCTGTTAATTCTGTTGTTGTTGTTACTATTGCTGCTGCGTCTGCAGTTGTTGTTGTTGTTGTTGTTGTTGTTGTTGTCGTAAGCGCTATTTAAGTTATAGCGTTAAATGGTGTTGCTGTTATAGTTGTTGACTATGACGTTGATAATAATCTCAATACTGGTTGCAGTTTAGGTTATAGTTGCGTTATTAGCTGTTTCTTTTTTTTTAGTAGTAGTAGTATCAATAAAAGCAGCAAAGAAAGAAGAAACGTTAGCACGCTACGATGTGAGTTCAAATTTCACCCGGGTCGACATTGCTTTTCACCCCTTCGGAGTCGATAAAATAAGTACCAGTTGAAAGCTCGGGTCAATGTAATCAACTCGTCCCCACCTCCCCCGAGCTACCCTCGTGGCAAAAATTTGAAATTATTATTATTTACTCGCATTATTATTATTATTATTATTATTATTATTATTATTATTATTATTATTATTATTATTATTATTATATTTGACTTTTGCTTTGTATTTGTACAAGTTGGCTCCAAGTCTCACTCAGAGACCTCAAGAGACAACAAGTTAGAAGTCCATGTTGGTGTTATGCCTAGGGTGTCACATATTTGGTTTTGCACAAAGTATTATTCTACAGAATGTTTAAGAGAACATAAGGAAATTATGAGTTTGTTTTAAAATTTGAGATTACATAGACAGTATTCTACCTAGGACATGGGCAATTCCTATGAGCAATAACTTTTGAATTTCTGCCATTTTGGGGTTTCCTGTTATCTGAGCTAGATACTAATCAACCCTTTTTGCTATGATTCCCAGGGCACCTATGACAACAGGTATTGTTTTAGTCTTCAGGTTCCACATTTTGCCAATCTCTATTTCAAGATCTTTATACTTGCTCAGTTTTCGGTAGGTCTTGACAGATACATTTATGTTGATTGGGGAGTCATATCAACGAAGAGGCATGGTTTATTTTCATTATTATTGTTGTTATTATTATTATTATAAAGTAGTAGTGGTAGTAGCAGCAGCAGAAATGATGGTTTTAGTAGTGGTGGTGGTGTTGGTGGTGGTGGTGTTGGTGGTGGTGGTGTTGGTGGTGGTGTTAGTGGTAGTGGGGGTGATGGTGGTGGTAGTTGTCTAGTATTGAAACAAATGTTTTCTCTGCGTTGTTGTGTATTTTGGTAGTGTTGCCATGAATAGTTTCGTGTTTGTTGTCATTGATCGTGTTGCTGTTGTTGTTGTTGTTGTTGTTGTAGTTACTGATAGTGCTGTTGTCGAATGTTTACCGTTCTTGTTCCGATAACGTTTATGCCGTTGTTGTTATTGTCTCTAAACTCGTTGTAATAAGATGACGGTGTTGTTGATCATGATGATGATGATGATGGTGATGTTGTAAATAAATAGCGGCATTCATATTGTTGTTGACGTTGATCTTGGTCGTTCTTGAGTGTGGAAGATATGTTTTTTGATCATGATGCTGCTGCAATTGTTGCTGATGATGTTATTATTGTTTTTTATATTTGTTCTGGTTGTTGTTATTTACGTTGTTGCTATACTTAATCACGTGATGTCGACGATGAAATAACGGAAGTGATTAAAGCTGTTGTTAAAATATTACAATTTTATAATGTCCATAATCAGGAAGTGTTGCTTCGTTAAGCAGATTCCATCTTCATTTGCTTGTTTCTTCGGTTCTGGCCTTCTTTCTTTCCTTCATTCCTTCTTTCTTTTTTTTTTTCTATTTTGTTTGATGTTTCATCTGCGTCACCATCCTCATCATCTTTTGTTATGAAGTTTTCTTTTGTTTTAATACTTTCGTTTCTTCATTTGATCTCTTAGATCTTTCATTTCTTCTCATTATGTATGTATGTATCTATCTATATAGTTTCGTATATAAATATATATACATATATACACACAAGTATGTGAATATATATATATATATACACGCACAAGTATGTGTATATATATATACGTAACATATATATATGGCTGTATTCATATCATTATATATACCTGTGTATATATACATAAATATATATTATATACAGCACGTATATATATATATATATATGTGTGTGTGTGTGTATAAATATAAATACACACATAAACATGTTCATATTATATGTGTGTATGCGTGTAAGGAGAGAGGGAGTGAGGAGGGGTTGAAATGAGGGGAGAAAGACAGACACAGAAAGACAGACACAGAAAGACAGAGATAAAGAAAGATATACCAGTATGTGCATCACACATACACCCACGTACACACACACACACACACACACACACACACACACACATCTATGCATACACATACTTCATTATCTACACTTCATTCTCCATTATTATTTTCCTGTTAATTTCTTTCTTGTATTCCTTCTATCTAACTCGTTCTTTTTCTTTATTTAACTCTCACATTCGTTCTTTCTTTCTTTTCTCTTTTCTGTCTACTCTATACGCTCTCTAAATTGTATCAATTGTATAAAATTATTAAACAATATATTTACAAAGGCAATAAACAAATAAACAAAATAAATCAAATTAAGCGACTCAAAATATAACAAAAACAATAAACTTTATACATAATTATTTCGACCACGCAAATTATCAATTTTTTTCTTCTTTTTCTCTAAGGCGGATGTGTCATACCGGAAGTCGTTTTCACCTCGTCGACAAAATGAGAAGAAAATTTTAGCAAAGCAATTTAAATTGAAAGTTCTGAAAATTGCTTTTAAATAAAAATGTACGGATTTATACATATCTGGTTGTTTATGGGTTTTTTTGAATATTTATTTTGCTGTTAGGTATTTAATCAGAGATACACGCACACGTCTACACAAGCTTACAGAGCGAGACACGCGCACACACACACACACACACACACATGCATGCACATACACACACACACAGAAGTATATATATGTACGTAGACATGAACATAAATTATGTATAGTTATGGTTATATGTGTATAACCTGAATATATACAAATATCTATATGTATCTACATATGCATACATATGAAGAAGCATTCCTTCGTCAATACACACACACACACACACACACACACACACATATATATATATATATATGGGAGGTATTATATATGTGCATGCATGTGTGCAT
>NC_068989.1:91459774-91460844 GCF_001194135.2 Octopus bimaculoides
GTCAATACACACACACACACACACACACACACACACATATATATATATATATATGGGAGGTATTATATATGTGCATGCATGTGTGCATGTATGTATGTATTACGGACGCATGTTTGAATGGAGGTATATATGTTTGCATATACATATATATGTGTCTGTATGTATATATACACATGTATTGGCATATATACTTACATATACACACACGCACACACACTCGCACTCGCACACAGACACACATGCACACACACACGCACACGCATTTAATTCTATGTGAGAATGTATGTCTGTATAGCTACTTGTATGCTTCTATGTAGATGTCTGAATACCTTGTCATGCACGTTTATGAATATTTGAGCAGTTTTAAGTGAATGGCAGATAAGGTGGATTGCATTGGTGTGTCACCTCTTTAAGTGTATTAGATACAATTTCATGATGTGATATCATTGTAATAGAGACAAATAAATTCATAGAAATGAGCAAACCACACACGTAGCGACATATAGACAATCACTCCTACCTCGTATAATCCATATCACATGACAAATTTTAACATGGTTTTGCTACAGATGTCCGTTCGAGAGGACTCTGCTGCGATTTTTTAACCCTAAGAGGATATCTCCTCTAGTTGGTTAAGGGTACTCTGCTTCATTTGATAAAATTAAGAACAGGTGAAAGAACTCCTACCATCTCTTTGCGACGGGACCAGTAGACCAGTCCTGGCTTCGAGCTATTTCTGCCAATCCTCAGTACTGGACACCTCGTTTGCTTGAGATGATTAGTAACTTGATTCTGCTCGTAGTATATATATTTCAAGCGAACCCACTGTCGCTGACTTCGCAATATTACCTGTCAGTACAACTATTGCGGTGATCTCTTGGAGAGATTTTTGAACGAGCATTTTTGGTTGTTGCAAAATCAGTGACTGTGTGTTCGCTTGAAATATATATATATTGCGACCATGAGCGAGCTGCTATCATCTCTAGCAAACGAGTTGCCTAGTACTGAGGAGTTGCAAAAAAAGACCGAAACCAGAACTGGTCTACTGGTCCCGTCGCTAGGAGATGGTA
>NC_068989.1:91463916-91473822 GCF_001194135.2 Octopus bimaculoides
ATTACTACCTAGCTCAGATACCAGGAAACCCCAAAATGGCTGAAGTTCAAAAGATAGTGCTCATGGGAACTGCCCATATCCTACGTAAAATACTGTCTATGTGATCTCAAATTTTAAAGCAAACAGATAATTTTCTTATGGTTTCTTAAACATTCACTTGAACAAAACCAAATATATGGTACAAATCCAAATATATGGTACCCTAGGCATAACACCTACATGAACTTCTAACTTGTTGTCTCTTGAGGTCTCTGGGTGAGACTTGGATCCAACTTGTACAAATGCAAAACAAAAGTCAAACATAAAATAATAATAATAATAATAATAATAATAATAATAATAATAATAATAATAATAATAATAATAATAATTGGTACGACCTCATATGTGAAGGCATTGTCGAAAACAGAAATGCAAAGATCCTATGGGATTCTATGATTTAGTTGGACCATGAGATAGAGAATAGGAAGCCGGACAATTGAGAAAGAAAGCAAATATACAAGAATAAACTTATACCGTAAATACACAACAAGGCACACAGCATGTGCCATAAAAGCTTACACCCGACAGAAGAACACAACCTGTGCTGCACAAACAACCCCCAAACAAAAACTAATATAGCAAATGTCTCAAACCAAACCCCATAAGAAAGCATGCTGATACAATGCAATATCCCCCACACCCCAAAAAATGCAGCACACACCACTCCGCCAGCACAAGGGTGCAACAAATGGTGCAATAGAAAGTTACATGAAACTACCAGATGTCGAGAAAATGATATTCGTGATGAAGTTGGTGTCGAACGTTACTTTACCTCAGTTTATGAGAGACAGGTGTTTCCGAAGAAAAATAAATCTGGTTGCTACAGCGAAAATGAAGCTGGATATTTAAGTGGTTCAGTAAAGATGCAGACTGACCACAACTGTTATTCTAACACAGCATCAACTGATAATAGAGCAAGGTGAAGGAGGTGGACCAGCGAAGAAAACAGAGTAGTGATACAGTGCTACTCAGAAAGTGAATCGAAAAGAAGGGGCTATAGAAAACGGATATTAGCACTTTCGGGTAGAGAAGGGTTTGTTCAAAGTGATTGAGCAGAGATTAGCAGATCAAGCTAATGCTTTCAGGAGAAGAAAGTGGATGATAGAAATGGAGGTAGAAGAGATCACAAGAGAACAGGAAAAGAAAGACCAAGCAGTCGGAAAGACAAACAGCAACATAAGCGATACAGCTCAAACGAAAGAAGAACGTAAAGGAAAAAATAATAATAGCACTACCAATAAGCAAGGGACAACTGGCACCAGCGACTTAAGTGATTTAAGTGAAGAAGATCAGAGGATTTTAGATGAGTTTCAGGAAGTAATCAATAAAGAAATAAGAAAAATCTGCCAGTGTTAAAAAGGCACCAACAGAAGGAAGCTGTTAGAAATGACTATAAAAGACACTTATTGACCTATGCAAGAGTGTCAGTAGTCGCCAGAAGATCAGATATCTCACACGAACAGATTAAAAAAGAAGAAATATGGAGACTACAAAATAAAGTGAAAACTTTAAGACAAGATCTGAGCAGGATAGAAGCCTGGAAACTGAGCAAGTCAGGAAGCACAAGATGCAAACCTTCCCTTGAGAAAAAGATACTTAGTAAAACAGAAAAGATTTTGGACTGTAATAGAAGAGTTGCAACAACGTATCATAGCAGTAGAAGGCAAGCTCTCTAGATATCTGAAAAGAATAGATCAGTATCAGCGGAATAGCTTATTTGAGACGGACCAGAAGATATTTTATAACCGAATAAATAGTGGAGAACGAAGTACTGAAGATGAGAAATTGAATGTAGAAGAAGTTAGAAAGTTCTGGTGCAATATTTGGGATCAGCCAATCAATCCTAATGGAGATGCAGTATGGTTAAAGAAAGTACGGGAAAAAAACAGTGAGTGAGAAGCAGCCAAGTAAGTAAAGTGTTAGAAAAATTGGAAGGGCTCAGGACCAGATTTAGTTCAAAGTAGTTTACATGGGAGTTTACATGGGAGTTTACAAAGTAGTTTACATGGTAATTTAGTAGTTTACATGATAATTTAGTAGTTTACATGGTAATTTAGTAGTTTACATGATAATTTAGTAGTTTACATGGTAATTTAGTAGTTTACATGGGAAGCTGAGGGAACCACTTCAGGATTGCCTTAACAAAGGAATAATACCAGATTGGATAACTAGAGGGAGGGTAATACTCATTATGAAACATAAGAGCAAGAGTAATACAGTTAGCAATTATAGACCAAGTAGGAGGATATATATTAATAAAAAACAAAAAGAATGATCTTCCCTACAGAAGAAGCATTGATACAGGCACGCAATTGCTCGCTCACAAGTATTTATGAAAGGGAGCAAATGAAAAAGAGTAATACCAAGCCTATGGAAATGACTCATGTTCACATTAGTTAAACCTTTCTAAGTTTATATCTTCAAGCGGATCCATGCCGCCGGCAGATGTGGCCTCCTTTGCAACTGAGTAAATTGTGGCCCAGTAAATTGTGACCCTACTTCTGTGAATTTTGGATTTCATCGTTTCAATGTCAACGGAAATGCTGGTAAATCTGGTGAGAATTTTTTTTTTACATTATTTCTTACATGTTTTTCCGTTCTGTGTTCAAAATCGGCCTAGAGCTAAGGTCAAATTCCAAGAGGTCAAGTTCCGTGGTTTGTCATGTCATCTCTCCTCTTATACAGAGAGAGAGAGCGAGAGAGAGAGAGAGAGAGAGAGAGAGAGAGAGAGAGAGAGAGAGAGACAGCAGCAATGTTAACCGAGACTGTGTGCAGTACGAACGTCCTTCGGCAATTGGACAGGCTTCCACTAACTCAAAACTCACATATATCGGGGCTTTGACAACAAATACCATTGGAATTCTATTTTCTTTGGCTGCACACTAACGGTATGCATTTAACGAATGATTTGATTACAAAACCTTTGGAACCAATCATTATAACGAAGAAACACACCCAATCATGACGACAACGGCGATACGCAGAAATAAAAGTCGCCATTTTTATTTTATATTTGCTTTGCCTTAAACCTATATATTGGTTGTTAATGATTATGTTCTGTTTGTTATCAGAAAGTATACACGTCTAGGAATCAACGTCTTATTTCTATGTTTCGGTAACCAATCTGTTTTGATCTTATTAATCCTAAATAGAGTTACAGGAAGATCCGGAAGAAATTTAACATATATTATTACGAGAATAATGCGGCAGTATACCAACAAACCATCGTGTTTGGCAAGGTGACAGTTCTATTAATAATATTAAAAGTGCCATTATTTAGGTTTTCATGAAATGTTTTAAAATTATTCTAGAAACTCATCAAAAAGTACTTTCCGCTTCGCTTCCTCTTGAAACTTTTGTGCCAAAAATTTCGCTATAATACTTTTGAGACTTTCTGTTCAAAATATTCTAGAAAGAAATTGGCATAAGTTGGAAAAAAAATCTTTCCCATTTCAATCCTAAACGTCTTTGTTTGTTATATCGCCCTTACCTAATTCATAGAAGAAAAAAATAGTGATTATTCTGCCAAAGCAAGTTAATAGATGCGATAATAAAGTTATTGAGAATATTTAGTTTCACCCCGCCCCAATATACTGTATTTCTGGGATTTTTCTGGTCTATGTTTCTGTTGAATATATGCGGGTGTCAGGAAACAAGACTGAAATTATTTTGAATTTAAGTTGAACATGCCGTTGCTATTAACTTGTTACTATTGAAGAAATAAACGACATACGAAAATAACTGTTAATGGTAATATAAATGGCAGGAATAGCATTCCAAAGTTCGAATATAGAGTTTCGTTCGAAATTTCGAGAACGTTACTGAACATGACAGACTGGTTGCGATCTGAAGAAGACTGAGACATATATAGGCCGAAACGTTGTGGGGAAAAGTAATCAAGAAAAAGTGAAGTTTATATTTACCTATGTTTAAGAATGATTTAAAATTTTGGAAACAAATCCAACAATTTCGCCAGACGGGTTAAGTTGACTGCGTTGATCCAATTACTCAACTGGTACTTGTTTTAACGATCCAGAAAGCATGAAAGGTAAAGTTGAACTTGACGGAATTTGATCTCAGAACGTGAAAACGGACGAAATGCCACTAAGCATTTTACTCTGCTCACCGCCTTGCTTGTGTTTAATTATAATTCCACATCTCATAAAACTAGACACATACACACACACGAATATTTAGATGCAGACACAGACGCAGGGACATACATACACACATCTGTCTGTCTATTTTATCTATCTATCTATCTATCTATCTATCTATCTATCTATCTATCTATCTATCTGTCTGTCTATCTGTCTATCTATCTATCTATCTATCTATCTATTGATGTTGGGTATACGAGCATAAAGCCAGGCGTTCACATACTTGTTTCAAACGACGCGTTGTGTCTATGAACAAGTCATCTTATTTCACATTGTCGCAGGCTATCCAGATGTAAGGGCCGACAGTTGGGGTGTTGATGAAACCTTCCCTCTGTTCCACCAGCTGCCGCATCCTGAATGTTTCTCTGAGTCGAGAGATCGTGGCTGTGTGTATACGCGCAGACATGGTATTGTGGTAAGAAGTTACTTTCTCAACCATATGGTTCCCGGTTCAGTTCCACTGCGTGGCACCTAGAGACAATGTCTTCTACTATAGCCTCGGGTCGACCAAAATCTTGTGAGTGGAATTGGTTGACGGAAACTGAAAGAAGCCCATTGTACATATATATATTATTATGTGTGTGTGTGTTTGCATGTGTTTGTGTGTCTGATTGTGTGTGTGTGTCTCTGTGTTTGTGTTAGCTCTCACCTGTCACCGCTTGACAACCGGCGGTGTTGGTGTGTTTACGTCCTAGTAACTTGACAGTTCGGCAAAAAGGCCGATACAATAAGTATCAAGTTTAAAATAGAAATAAATCCTGGTGTCAGTTTGTTCAACTAAAATTCTTCAAGGCGGTGCTCCAGCATGGCCGAAGCCTAATGACTGAACCCAGTAAAACACAAGAGATAAAAAAATGTAAGATATGTGTGTGATCGCGAATATGTAGACACTTGAAACAGCAAATCATGGAATTATTCTCGGGTCATATTCGTTCGTCACTGGAAGCGATGTTTTGATTTTACTTGTAGTTCTTGTAGTTGTTACAAAGCTGTTAAATAATCTAAGACATTCCATTTATAACCATCACGTCTCATGAATATTATCTAGGTGTTAATTATCGATTGCATCTATTTTATATTTAAGACGGTTGTATAATTTGAGAGAGATTTGGGCCCGAATTCTAATAGGTAAGGCAACTACAAAACATTTTGTGGCTTAAGACAAAAGCAGTAACATTTGAAGAGATTTTGCAGCGTAGAACTAGCGTTTGTGTATCTCCAGTGAAACAGAGTAACGGACAAGCAAATCAGGAATAAGCTAATGTATTAATATTTTTGTTAACGTTAGCCAATGAATTAATACGTTGATGACCTGGGTTCCAACAATTATATCAATAGGCAATTTATCTTAGAAAAGATCTGACGTTGTCTTATAGAAAAGAAGAAGAGAAAACTCACGAAAGACGAAGAATATACCTGCTGGCTCAGTAATTTCGAGTAATCAAATGTGTTGGTATAATGCCAGTCGAAATTAGGCTGTCTACAAGAAAAGTATGTCTCGGCAATATATGCACTTAGAACAGATTCTTCTAGATAAAAAAAAAAAAGAAAAAAAATCTGCTGAAATGTATAGTGAGAAATAGCACAACGGAAAAGAAGAAGTAGAAGAGGGAAGAGGGGAGAACGAAGTAGAAGAAGAAGAAGAAGAAGAAGAAGAAGAAGAAGAAGAAGAAGAAGAAGAAGAAGAAGAAGAAGAAGAAGAAGAAGAAGAAGATGATGAAGAGGAGGAGCAACAGCGGCTAATACTCATCACTTGAAGAACACAAACCAATATCAATGACAACTGCAATGCTGTAAGACACGGCTAATAAGAGCGAAGAGAACAATTACGAAGACGACAGCAACAATAATAGCTACAACAAATCAACAAAGACACTCCATTCCATGCAGCTTGTTATATCAGATTGTATTTAATTTGAAGTATTTAGAGAATGTTAAGTTAAAATTTTCCGTAATTCTATAGAATTCTACAAGAGCAATTGTTATTGATTATTTGGAAGATAGTCTTTCATGGCAGTGATGATGATAATTGCATCTTTGTGAATGTTGTTGATACGTATTTATTATTATTATTATTATTATTATTATTATTATTATTATTATTATTATTATTATTATTATTGAATGAGAAAGTAACGCTATCCAACAAAGTGGCGCTGTGTTGTAAGCATAGAAAGCCCAATATAGCCCACACGATTGTCGGTCTGGTAAAGGTATACCAGGCATATGCATCGCAATCATATGTGAACGACATGGTGATTTCATATCAAGCTAAACAGCGCATGACCTTGCAGGTGGGATCCAGTTAGAATTTTCCTCTTGTCGAGTAGCCCGTCCCTCTTAAAATATCCCTGCATAAGGTTTGTTTGGTCTCTGAATAAGGGTGACGAACGAAACACCCAGGTTTTCAGGGCTGAATTATTCAAACCCCAAAGAACTCCTCTTAACTCATGGCTATGATGCTCCCCCACTTTTGCTCGTGATCAGGGAGCTCATATCGTCGGTCAATAAGGGACCTGCTCAACTGGTTAAAGTCAAGCAACAGACAATTAAATCTGCAGTATCAGCAGAATATTTGCTGTAATCCATCTTTTATACCACGACAAAATATATTGATGTTGATACTTCCAGTAAATTCAGATCAGAAACCATGGGAGCCACTGATTTGTATAGACGCCATCGAAGGGTTTCCGAGGAAGTCTTGGATTCAGCATGCTTGTGCGATATGGAAGAACGAGACGCCAATTTTCGAAAATTCTGCTAATCGGTGAAAATATTTTGTAAGGAGGTTTACTTGTTTATTTTCAGCTTCAAAGAAATATAATTTGTCTTTTAAAATGGCTTCTTCAGCAAGAAAATTGGTGATAGGCCGTAATTAGAATAAAAGTCTCTCTGGTGATGTCCACAAAAGGAAAAATGGTGTATGAACGGCATTGACTAAACGGATGCAATAAAAGTGCAATCACTGACAAATGTAAAATTAATGAATTTGTTAACAAGAACAGCACAAGTTTAGATTGCGTGATTGGTGGCAGAGAATCCGTGGATAGGCGCAAGTATGGCTGTGTGGTAAGAATTTTGCTTCCCAATCACATGGAACGGGTTCAGTTTTATTGCATATGTCAGGTGCCTTCTGCTATAACCTCGGGCTGACCAAAGACTTTCGAGTGGATTTGGAATACGGAAACTGAAAGAAGCCCATCGTATACGTTTATATGCGTTTTTATGTATGTGTCTTTGTTTCTGTTTGCCACCCACCACCGCTTCACAATCGATGTTAATTTGTTTACATCTCGTAACTTGGGCGTTCGTCAAATGTGAACGATAAAATATGTACTTGGCTTAAAAAACGAAATGAAGTCGATCTTTTCGACTTCAAACTTTTCAAGATTGTGCCTCCCAGCCTGTCATATCTCTCAAATTTTCTTTCTTCCTTATCGTATATCTAGTTGTCAGTTGGGCATGCTATATCTATGATCATCATAGTTGTTTTTTTTTTTTCAGTTAAGACTATGTCTGGCTTCCTATTCTCTATCTCATGGTCGTACTGAATCATAAAATCCCAAAGGATCTTTGCATTCTTATTTTCGATGATGCCTTCGGGTTTGTGATTCTACCAATTTTTTACTCTGTCATGTACATACTTCTTGCAAAGTGTCCAATGGACAAACCTTGTTATATTGTCGTGGCGTCTCTTATATTTCTTCTGGGCTAGTGGCGTACATTGGCTGGTAATATGCCATACCGTTTCACCATATTGTCCACAGATTCTGCACTTATCACTTTCTGCTGTGTTGTCTATTCTGTATTTTATGTAGTTTGTTCATAGTGCTTGCTCTTGGGCAGCACAGATTATAGCCTCCGTTTCCGGTTTTAAATCACCTTTAGTCATCCACAGCCATCTTTTTTCTCTGTCTGTCTTATCTTCAGTATCCCTATGGAATTGACCATGCATCCTTTTCTTTACCCACCTATTTTCAGTTTCATTCGTTTTCAATATCTTGTATAGTGCTTTATCTTTGCAATCTTTCATTCTACACAATCCTCACCTTATTATTTCTAACAATAGCGGTTCTGTGGCGACCCGCTCTTCTTCTTCTTCTTCTTCTTCTTCTTCTTCTTCTTCTCCTCCTCCTCCTCCTTCTCCCCCTCCTCCTCCTCCTTCTCCCCCTCCTCCTCCTCCTCCTCATCATCATCATCATTGATACGTGTTTATGTAAACCTCTACTGTCCTTTCACTTTAAACTGTTCCTCTTTTGTACTGCAAATTCAAGAAATTATTATTATTATTATTATTATTATTATTATTATTATAATTTTTATTATCATCTTCTTTCAAATTATTTTCCATTTCTTGCCGAGTGTTATTATTATTATTATTATTATTATTATTATTATTATAATTATAACATTCCTTTCAGTAAAGAGAGAGAGAAATGAAAGCAAAATAGACAGATAAGACACACAGCGGGATGAATATATAGACAGATACACAAAACGATAGGCAAAGAGATCGCTAAATAGATACATAAATTGAGAGATAAATGGATAGATATTCAGATAAACAGAGACATTGAGGTATTTGGAATTACAACATGTAATCATAGATAAAGGAGTGAATTTGGTAGATGGAAATTGAATGAAGCCCGACGTATATGTGTGTCTTTGTGTCTGGGTTTGTTCCCAACCTCCGCTTGACAACCACTGCTCGTTTGCTTATGTATGCCTTACCTAGCGGTTCGACAAAATAAACCGATAGGATAAATACGAGGCTTTAAATATTAAATAGCTGGATCGTTTTATTCGAGTACATATTCTTCTAGGCGGTGCTCCAGCATGACATCAGTCTAATGACCGAAATATTTAAAAGATAAAAGATGGGAGAAAGGAAGTTGGGACAGAGATATAAAAAAAAAGGAAATAAGAAATAAGGACGGAAGGAAAGAAAAATGCAATGATTCGAGGAGGATATGCAGACAAGATCGATTAGGAGAAAGACATAGAAAGAAACGGAGATAGATAGATAGATTAATAGATCGATAGAGAGAGAGAGAGAGAGAGAGAGAGAGAGAGAGAGAGAGAGAGAGAGAGAGAGAGAGAGAGAGAGAGAGGGAGAGGGAGATAGAGAGAGAAGGGGAGACAAAGAAACAATAAGACAGCATACCAACAAACAAATAGACTGGCAGACAGACAGAGAGAAAGACAAACACAAAAACTGATAAATAGGTAGAGAGAGAGATAAGAAGGGAGAAAGAGAGAGAGAGAGAGAGAGGGAGAGGAGGGAAGGTTGAAAAGCAATTAGACAAGCATGCAGAAAGAAAAAGATAGACAGATAAACAGATAGATAGATAGGTAGATAGATAACTTTCTTTTATTAGCGACACAGGGCTGCACACAGAGGGGACAAATAAAACTGTAGAGCTTTTCTTTCAGAAAAAAAAAAAAAATCCGATCAAAAGGGATCGGTAGGGGCAAAAAAAAAAAGGGGGTATCGTATATCACAGAAAAATGTCAATTGTGTAAAATGGGGTAACATTAGGTTTATCCATGGAGAGAAAAGCCTACGGAAAAGACCATGGTAACCTCAGCAGGGAATAGACACATGAGAGCAAAGTGCTCTCTCTCTCTCTCTTTTTTTTTCTCGATTTATAGGATCATGCTCAAAGAGCTATCGTCACTCGCACGCACCATCTTTGCTACATTC
>NC_068989.1:91474753-91476895 GCF_001194135.2 Octopus bimaculoides
AGAGAGAGAGAGAGAGAGAGAGAGAGAGAGAGAGAGAGAGTGAGAGAGAGAGAGAGTGAGAGAGAGAGAGAGTGAGAGTGAGAGTGAGAGAGAGAGAGTGAGAGAGAGAGTGCGAGAGAGACAGATTGATAGATAGATAGATAGATATGCAGATAGACAGAGAGATAAGATAGATTGATAGATTGACAGATAGACAGACAGGTAGACAGACAGCTAGATAGATAGATAGATAGATAGATAGATAGATAGATAGATAGATAGATAGTTGTGTAGACGGACATAGAAATGAAACTACGTTAAGAAGTGCAAGAAGAAACAGTTTCAACCGCAGTGCAATGTTAAGATCAAAAGACTGTCTGAAGATTATTTTTGATATTATCTCCCATTGGGAATTGATGATGTTTGTTTCAGGAGGTAAATAGCAAATATATGAGATGTATTTCCACGTAAGGTATGAGTAAAGCAACAATGAAAATAGATCCGTGTCTATATTCATACGTATTTACGTACTTGTCTGTATGTATCCATGTGTCCTGTGTATGTATGTATGTACGTATTTACGTATGTATGTATGTGTATGTATGTATGTGTATGTATGTATGTGTCATTTTTTTTTCCTTACAAGGATGTTATCGATATTTATCAGTCAATATAGTTTATGCTTTCACTATTGATGAGTCTGCCCTTTCGAATGTTTGAGGTTAACAATTGATAGTCGCAAGATTTTCCGAGAATTCCTTATCTAGCTATTTGTGTCTCAGTTTTCTAATCTAAAATGTTGTTGATATGCTAAACGTTATCGGCAGCACCGTTTCCTTTTCTGAATGTTTGCCTCCTATTCTTTTATCTTTTATTTGTTTCAGTCTTCAAACCGCGGCCATGCTGGGGCAGCGCCTTGAAGGATTTTAGTTGAACGAATCGACCACTGTATCTTTTATTTCTTTGAAGCCTGTTACTTATTCTATCGGTTTCTGTTGCCAAACTGCTAAGTAATGTGAAAATAAAAACACTAACACCGGCTGTCAAACTGCGGTTGGGGACAACCACAAACGTAAAGATACACAAACCGATATATATGTGTGTGGGTGTCTGTGTTTTCTTACTTGAATTCTTCGCCAACTTATTACACAATTTCGTCTCTTTAAATGCAGCTTCTCTTATTTTCCCTTGGAGCACCATTAGCTGCTGTCGTTCAGAAATCATGTGACATTTCACACCGAATAAGTACCAGACATAAAACGAAATAACGAGACGGGATCGAGTTGTTCGGTTAAAGCCTTCCTCCGAGTTGTTGCCCCAGCATGGCCGCTGTTCAACGACTGAAAGAAGTCAAAGGAAAGCTATATACACAGCATTTTCATGTATTGTGAATTGGGTATCCTTTACTTGTTACCTCTTTATTTGTTTCAGGCATTGAAGTGCGGCGATGCTGGGGCAACGCCGTGAAGGATGGCTTTCGCCGAACAACTGGAGCCAGGCTCGGTATTTCTTTTGATATCCGGTGTGTGGAATGTCACATGACTTCAGAAAGAAACAGCAAGAAATGGTTTTATAAAGGAAAATAAGAGAAGTATTTAACCATACGAGATTGCGCAATAAGTTGGCAAAGAATGTAAGTACGAAAACAGAAATGCGGTAAATGATAAAAAAAAAAAAAGACACGAAATAAAGTGGCCACACGATGCCTGTGTGGAATTCAATTTAGCAGGAAAATATTACTCCCACCAAAACACACATGTACACACATACATACACATGGCCGCGCGCTCACATAGTTTGAATAATCATCGTCACGTTGCATCAGTGTCTATGCGTCTGTGTGTTTCTGAAATTCTTGTTGCAAGTTTAAATTCTTGTTGCAATTTTTCAAAAGAAAATATTACTTACCCGCCCATATTCTTTTTTTTTTTCAAATATAATCTTTCACCTTATATATTTCTTTGTAAAAGCCCACTTATAACATTGATCATATCTAACGCTATCTCTAGGCGTATTCTCTATTTTCTTCGGCATGCATATATACACATACATATGTATACACAGACACATACACATATATGTTTATATATATATATTATATATATATATATGCATATATACGTATGTAAATATATATATATATATATATATATATATATATAT
>NC_068989.1:91476905-91478901 GCF_001194135.2 Octopus bimaculoides
TATATATATATATATAGATATTGATCTATGCAAGAAATATATATATTATATGATTATAGGCGTTACATAACATATATAATAGATATAAAATATACATATATAATATATATATAAATATGTATATCCGTGTTTGTGAGTGTATATTATGTGATATGTATATATAATGTAATGAATGTATGTACAACTGGAGTACTCATCTGTCGCCTCCGAAATATTTCTGTTACGGTAAACTTTCAAAAGCATTTTGGAAATGCTGTCTTTGATCATTTTCTTTTTATTGTTTGTTCATAGTCTGCTACTCCTAAGTTATGTTGATTCAACCCCCTTTACTGCTGCTTAGTGGCTACAAAGCAGCACTAAAAATGCAGCAACAACAACACAAACAACAACAGACTTAGCCGCAATAAACCGCATGACAACAACTTAAAAACTAGCAGCAAGAAATATTCTTAATGTACGCTCGATTAAAGAAGACTTTTTTTGTTTCTTTTTTGGAATATGCACTGTTGCAGATCTGATATCTGGTGTAGAAATTATGATGTGAATTGAAGGAAGACGACCCATCGATAAACATTTGTTACACACATGTGGGTACACGGTCACACACAGAGGCACACGCACACACACGCTCACTCACATACAGACACACACGCACAGGCACCCACACAAACACATATACATGAGCTCAAACAGACAGATACACATATACTCACAAATGTGCAAGCGCTGTATATGTTTGCATATATACTGAGAGATGTAGTACATTACACACACACGTATACATACATACACGCACACTTACACGCACTTACACGCACATTTACACACATACTCACTCTCAAACGTACACGTGTAAATGCATGTGTGTATATTTATGTATATATACATATATATAGATATGCATATATGTATACATATCCGTACACAGACATATATAGAAATATATATATATATACGTGTATATATATATATATATATATATATATATATATATATATATATATATATATATATATATATATATATATATATAGAGAGAGAGAGAGAGAGAGAGATAGAGAGAGAAAGAGAGAGAGAGAGAGAGAGATGGCGAGATAGAGAGGTAGATACGTAGAGATAAATAGGTAGAGACATAGATAGGGAGGGAGACGTACAAAGAAAGGAATACACCCATATTCAGACACGTACGCATTTACACATCCATGTATACACATATGTATTGGTGTACGGTTGAGTATATTCACAAGAGTATATGTTTGTATTAATACATATGAACTATAAAAGGCGTCAATATGGCTACCAGCGTGAAATGCTACTAAAGACGAAATGTATATATATATATAATATGCAAAAGCAAAACAAAAAATATAACTCAGCGAAGCAATGTGTAATAAAGTAGCAATAGCTGGACATTATGGTTGTATACGATATTGTAGACTCGGCGATATACATGAACACATCTTGTAACATAATATAAAGTCAGACTCTATTAAAAAGCAGCTAAATTGATAGAGAAAGTGTAACAATGTCGTATCTACTGAATAGAATATCAGATGTATGTGTTTCGGACACACATTCGTACGATATCTTCTTCACATTTATAAACGTACAGGGAATCACGCAGGCAGCTTAGGAACTATTCATGTGTTACATGAGTAGGTTCTTGATGTGCCTATGTAAATACATGTGTGTGTGTGTGTGTGTGTGTGTGCGCGTGCGCACGTGTTCATATATACGCATGTGGATATACAAACATACATATATATATGTATACGTACGTATCTGAATGTACACAAATGCATATACATATATATATGTATATATATATATATATATATATAGATAGATATATTTAAGTAATCATTTATATATATATATATATATATACATAGATAGATAAATACGTAAATATTTATGTTTGTATATATGTAGTTAAATATAGATATTATTATTGTGCAAATGTATATAAATATGTAAGATTCCACGTATCTATGAT
>NC_068989.1:91479276-91480853 GCF_001194135.2 Octopus bimaculoides
TATATATATATATATATATATATATATTGAATGCATTGAAGAAAAAGGAGACTGCGTTAGTAACGTAGGTGTTCATTGGGAGTTGGGGTGGACGACATATACGTAACATTAGTAAACGTAATGCAACACAATACATATTTGACCGAACATTAAATACGAGACAGGACTATTATTATCGAATATTCTTCTGAATATATATGAAAAATATAAAATAGATAATATGAAATAGGAAAGAAAAAAATATAACGCAAAACACACACATTCGCATACTCTCAAAGCATAATGGAAATATTCAAGTTAGCGAAGAAAAAAAGAAATATAACGAAGATGAAACAGCAACGAGTAAAACGAAATCTTCAACAGTAACGACACCAGTAGCAATAATAATAACATCAGTTGAAGCAACAACATAAAAATGGTCCACAAAGTGTAGCGAAATTAGAAAGAGAAAGAAATAAAATATATAATAAAAGCGAACAAAGATGGACGATCAAACATTTCCTTTTGCAGCTTAAATAACACGGCTAACTTTACACAAACTAAACCCATCTATAAATCAATGTTTTACGCACAATGAAATGACAATTTTGAAGTGCATTTCTCGTGATAAAAAGCCACTTGCTGTGTGAGAAAGCCTAGGAAGATTTCGAGTGTTTATGGACAAAGTTGCTTTGTCATAAGAACGGACATCTTTAAATAATTTATCAGCTATTGTAATACTAAAGAAGACAATGTCCTCTTAAAAAGGTCCTTATATTATTCACCCTTTTAATCTGCTTGGGGGTTTTCTCTCACCTCTTCGTCTTAAAACGTTGCTATTGTTTGGTCGCAGCTAGTATTTATTTTTCCATTTTTTTTTTAAGCCGAAGCCATCTGAATTATTTTGTCCACTACTTTCGTTATATTCTTCCTACTACCGCTTTATAGCGATTGCCTCCGACCACTCCTCCTCTTTTTGTTTGTCTCTTCATCATGATTAAGTTCCCGTTGGAGAATATCCCGAATCATAGTCGTCACCGCCACCGTCCTCCTCATCGTCATCGTAATCATCAGCATCATCACTACTATCATCATCATCATCACCATCATCATCATCATCGTCATCATCATCATCATCATCGTCATCATCATCATCATCATCATCATCATCATCATCATCATCATCATTTATCATCATAATCATAATCATCATCATCATAGCATCATCATCATGCTGACGATGATGATCATGATCATCATCATCACCATTATTGTCATCGTCTTATCATTATTTTACTTGCTTCAGTGATTTGACTGCGGCCATGCTGGAGCACTGCCTTGGAGGCTTTTAGTCGAATAAATCGAATGGGGGACTTATTCTTTAAGCCTGGTTCTTACTCTGTCGTTGTCGATTGCTGAATCGCGAAGTTACGGGGACGTAGACACATCCACACCGGTTGTCAAGCAGTGATAGGAGGAGACAAACACAAGCACAAACACTCACACACACACATACATGCATACACACATATCCATGTATTTGAATTGACTATATACACACACACACACACACACACACACACACACACACACACACA
>NC_068989.1:91480964-91485297 GCF_001194135.2 Octopus bimaculoides
TCTCATAAGGTTTTTGGTCCGAGGCTACAGTAGGAGTCACTTGCCCAGGGTGAAACTCAGTGGAGCTGAACCCGGAACCATGTAGTTGCAAAGCAAGCTTCTTATCACACAGCCATGCCTGATGCATAATAATAATAATAATAATAATAATAATAATAATAATAATAATAATAATAATAATAATAATAATAATAATAATAATCATTATCAACATCATCCCCGTCATTGTCGACGTGGTCGTCGTGGTTTTCGTCGTTGTGGCTCGTCATCGGCGAATATCTAATTCTATTCATAATCGTTTTCATTATTATCGATTTTATTACCATTAATAACATTATCACAGAGAAGGCGATCATCATCATCATCATCATCATCGTCATCGTCGTCGTCGTCGTCGTCATTGTGACCATCATCATTATCACAGCGTTTATATCACTCAAGATTTCACAGTATTTCAATTATCTTTTGTATTTCATCAATTAAAAATAATTCCAGCCATAGTTGACATGACAAAAGCTGTATTCATTCCTACTTAGACAAAAACTGGAACAAATCATGAAACAAATAGTCATCAACGTTTCATACTTAACGTATACACACCTTCGATAACTCAGTAATTGTAGTCTTTGTCCTGGGGTAACATTTCACAATAAATATCGGTGAGAGACGAAAATTAGTCTCAGCAGCTATTTTAATCACATCCTCGATTGCGTATATCCTTTATCTTTTAGTTGTTACAGTCATGTGGCCATACTGGGACAATAGCCTGAAGGATTTAGTCAAACAAAACGACCCAAGTACATAATATATTTTATTTTTAGTCTTGTACTTATTGTGTTGGTCTCTTTTGCAGAAGAGGCAAATAATGGGGGCGTAAATAAACCAAGACTGGCTGTCAGGAGGCGGAAGGATACAAACACGAGTTTTGTGGATCTTTGCTTTTATCAAACTTATCCCTACGCACTCGTTCCTGAGCATCTATAATTAGTGCTTCGGCCCTTCATTTCATTTTTCAGTCCGTCAGCCATAGCTCTTTTACTCTTTTACTTGTTTCAGTCATTTGACTGTGATCATGCTGGAGCACCGGCTTTACTCGAGCAAATCGACCCCAGAACATATTCTTTGTAAGCCTAGTACTTATTCTATCGGTCTGTTTTGTCGACCCGGTAAGTTACGGGGACGTAAACACACCAGCATCGGTTATCAAGCGATGTTGGGGGGGACAAACACAGACACACAAACATACACACGCACACACACACACACACACACACACACACACACACACACACACACACACACACACACACACACACACATATATACGACGGGCTTCTTTCAGTTTCCGTCTACCAAATCCACTGAGTAGGCTTTGGTCGGCCCGAGGCTATAGTAGAAGACACTTGCCCAAGGTTCCACGCAGTGGGACTGAACCCGGAACCATGCGGTTGGTAGGCAAGCTACTTACCACACAGCCACTCCTTCCAACACCCTACGGTTATTAACATGAACTGGCCATGTAATTCCATTTCTTTCCGTCTGTTTTGTCTGTTGTTCTTTCTTTGGCTTATGAATTCTCGTACTCTTTCCGTAAGGTTTTGAGTATCTACAGGTGTCCGATAATATTCTTTCTTTACCCCACACATTTTCAACTAAAATATCCTACTACTATTGAACTCCTCTCCTTTTAGGAATCCTCTGCCATCCTCCTCTCTGGTTAGGTGAAGTCTGCTGATATTCTTTTAAGGATGGTAGGTCTTCTTCATCGTGATCAGTTTCCTGGTTCTTCTTTCCAAGTTCTGTAGCTCAACCATTCTCCATTTCAAAAAAAAAAGAGCAGAGTATCTTAAGTTTGACATAACCCATATATATATATATATATATTGCTTTAATGATAGTATGTTCATTTAATTTCTTTTCACGTAGCTTCCTAATTATTCTTTTGTAGTCTTTAGAGAGTTTCTCTCTCCTGTTTCCTTCCATTATCCTATCGTATTGAAGGACATATAGATATTTGCATCCGTCATTTATATTACAGCAATCTAATGATGTTTTCCTGCAGTAATTTTATGCCCCCAGTGTATCTTCCGGCTTCTCTTCCTAATTACCGTTGCGCACTTATTTACCCCGAACTGCATTCGAAGCTCCGTGCTGAATAGTCATAATATTTGGATCGGAGAATCGAAATCTTTCTAGTATTTGTTGGAAGCCATTCATGTAGAGGAAATGATTTAGTTCTATAGAGATGAGGAATTATGTACATTATTTATATTATTTACATTTGACGGATATTTGTCCTCATCTTCTTTGTTGTTAACACAACGTTTCCGCTGATATACCCTCCAGCCTTATAGTGAATCCCAGCAAGAGAGTGAATCCCAGCAAGAGAGTGAGTCCCTGTTCATTGTGCAGCAGCATGTATCAAGTCAACTCCATCCTGAATCATAACAGAAAAGCTATGATTTATACGGAAGGTGGGACGTGTAAGGATTCCCATTTGGTGTACGCAGCAGAATGCACCGAACACAACTTGATTTATGTTGGTTGTAAAAGAGAACAATTAAGCAAAAGAGTTAACGTGCACAGGTATGACGTCAGCCACAATAACTGTATAGCATTAATTCGAGAGAATTTGTCTAACATTTTAGATGAAGCGGCTGCAATTTTGAGGAACACCTGAAGATGAAGATTCTCAGAAAATATCCTGTATCTACTACATTTTCAGTCCGAAAAAGGCATGAGGGCAAATATATTTGTGAATTACTAACATCACGCCCTGTTGAAATGAATAAACTGACAGGTGAGTTTCATCACATTTACACAAAACTGTTCGACTATTTTTTCTTTTTCCTTTTCTTCTTTCTTCTCGCTTTTTATTTCCATCTGTTTTCCTTTCACCAGTTGCAAAAATTGAAAACTGAGGATGGCATTCTATCAAAATAGGAACGCAGGATTTCATCATTTATATTTTGAATTTCTGTGTTTCTGCGGTTTTCATTCTACATTTTGAACCTGAATTTGACAGACCATCTGTCAAAATACGGTTCAAACCATTAAATAAACAATCTCTTCTTATTGTCTATATTTATTTACTTTTAATCTGCATGTTTGTTACATTCACTTACCGAGACACACCCAGCGTTCTAAGGCGAGTCAAGGATAAGAGATGTTACAGTATGACTGAAAGCTTGGGGAGGGGAAGTGGCATGGGAAGTACAGAAATATCTCCATGCAATACAACACAGACAGTTAAATAGGTAGAGTTTTTCTAAGGATGTGGGCAGTACTTGGATTTCACTGAGGCAAGGTTCTCCTGAGATGTTGTCTAGTTGTTTCTGACATCCTTATTATTATTATTATTATTATTATTATTATTATTATTATTATTATTATTATTATTATTATTATTATTATTATTATTATTTTGGACTTAAATGGAGCCTTGATCAATTTAGATCAGTCTAAAGCCTACGATTTGCACACATGCACAACTATAGACATATACATATATTGACACAAGTGTGGCTGTGGGGAAAAAAGTTTCCCTCCCAACCACATGGATCTGGGCTTAGTGCCACTGCATGATAACTTGACTAGGTGTCTTCTACAATAGCCCCAGACGGGGCTAACACTTGTGAGTGAATTTGCTAGACAGAAACAGAAAGAAGCCCGTCGTATATATATATATTTACGTATATCTGACTACCTAGGCGTGTATTCGCGTTAATTCTCCCCGATCACTTGACAAGTAATGTTGCGTAACTAAGCAGTTTGGTATTAGAGACGAGGATGATAAAAAGTCCCGGGGTCGATTTGTGAGATTAACACATCAAGACTTTGCCCCAGTATGGTGGTAGTCCAATAACTGAAACAAGTTTCTGATAAGTGATAGATGATATCACTGTTTGTAGCATATGAATATGTTCGTATATACTTTTCCATAAACGTGACTTACATTTTCCCTAAACAAACTTTCTATGTTAGATGATAATGATCCGAACGACTCAATAGGTGTCGAAATCATAAGGATTTCTGAGTGACAGCTGATGTTAGAATGCTTTTCTCTGTAGCATTTATTAATGAAGTGAGCAGTTTCTGCCACATATTCTCTTTATTCCAATCACTTGTTTCTAATCTTTTAAAATGCGCTAATTCATTAGATTGTGTTAATTGGATTTTATGGTCAGTGTTAGACATAGATATTATATTGGTTTTGTTGCCTATATATGTGTGTGTGTGTATATATATATGTGTATGTATGTATGCATATATACATACATACAGATACATACGTATATTATATATATATATATATATATATATATATATATAT
>NC_068989.1:91486778-91487389 GCF_001194135.2 Octopus bimaculoides
ATATATATAATTATATCTATATATCTACCTATCTAAATCTCTCTCGCTTAGACATTCATATGTGTTCCTGTAGTTGTGCGGACCTTTGTGTGCATTTGTGTATCTGTATACGTATATATAGGCGTTCTGTGTGCTGAATACTTCCATAAAAATGTTTATGTGCCACACGTATAAGTTAAAGGATTTGTGTACATAGCGACCTTGTTGCTACGTCTTCATATCCATATCTTCGAACTTGCATCCCACACATTGTGACCTACATACATACATGTATACCAATATATGATTATGCATGTGTCTGTATGTTAAAGATATATATGTTTATATAGAATACTCGTACACAGGCAAATCTATACCCATATACCTATGAATGTATATATTTATTCACATTTATGCAGTTACCTGGATTTCTCAACTCCGTTAAGGTTAACATTAAGTGTATGATTAATGGCAGAAATCGCAGCATTCCCGCCATTACATATAGAATATCGCCTCGCTGCAATATGTATGCGACTGGGTGAAGCGAAAGGAGAAACTTGATTTGCAATACACACATACATACACACACACTCACACACACTTATATATACATACATGTATATACATATATA
>NC_068989.1:91487651-91496709 GCF_001194135.2 Octopus bimaculoides
GTATTTGAAACTCCATTCTTATTCATGAAAATCCAAAGCTGCAAGAGAAGAACTCGTTCTCTAGTTTCGTTTTATTAGTTAGGAAGTATAGATACAACCACAACAAGGAACTTCGTTAATAAATTATTTAGCACGTGTTTCATTAATGATAATACCATCCATTATATACGGAAAATCTCATAAGAAGATTACACTATCATATCATCAGAACTTCTGTAACCCTCTTAAATAGCCTTTAAGATTTTTAATCGCCTTTGGATAGTCTTAATGACCATAACTCATCAATAAGTACCCGGACTGTTGCCATTGTAACGATGTTAAAGCACGCAGAATAAAGCCGCTTGGCACAGATTGATCGTGAACTTTGTCGTGCAAGCGCACTAAGCTTTAACGTTTTAGTTTACTTCCTCTGCTTACAGCGGTGCTTGGATGGAAGGTGTGCAGCGTGGGATCGTCGCATTGACCTTGACAGGAAGTTGTCATGACAATATCTGCTCAGAAGCGGACACAAATTTGCAGAAAGTGTATGGTGAAGAGTGTATGAGCTGTACATACGTGTACGAGTGGTGCTAACGTTTCCAAGACGGCAGAAAAAATATCGATATTGACGAATGTTCTGGGAGAACTGCACCCAACAGCGCTGAGAAAAACATCGCAGATGTTCGTGTAGCTGAGAGGGGAAATCGTCGAATCACCATCCGTGAGTTATCAGAGGATGTGCAGATTAGTTACCGTTCAGTTCAGTCAATTATCACTGAAGATTTGTGTCTGAGACGCGTGTCTTCCAAATTTGTGCCAAAACTGCTTTCATTTGACCGATAAGACACTCGGGTTTTAGTTGTAAAAGATCTTGATCGTGACGAGAACGATGAAAAATTTCTGAAAACTTTGCGTAGGCCTCTGACCAAGTATCGCCAAGATTTTGACAAAATTTGATGCAGATTCTTTTCTCAACTTACTCTGCCATGGTCAATGCGACGATCACACGCTACACGCGTTCCTTCCAAGCACTGCTGTAAACAGCGGAAGTAAACTAGACCGGTACAACTTAGTGCGCATGCACAGCAGAATTTCAGGTCAACCTGTGTCAAGCGTCTTCACTCCCCGTGCTTTAGCTTCGTTTCTATGGCAACTGCCCGGATACTTATTGATCAAACCACATGCGAAAGCGTGAGTCTGTTGTAAGATGTTTGCTTCCCACCCATATGGTTCCTGGTTCAGTACAGCTTCAGCCCGATCAAAGCTTTGTGAGTAGATTTGGCGGAGTGAAACTGAAAGAAGCCTGGCGTTGGCCATTTCTGTTCCTTCTCTGGATTTTTCCCGTTCTCCTTTCTCCCTTCCGTCAAACTTTCTCCTTTCCGTCAAACTTTCTCCTTTCCGTCAAACTTTCTCCTTTCCGTCAAACTTTCTCCTTTCCGTCAAACTTTCTCCTTTCACCGTGTCAAGCTAATACATTTCTCCTGTATGTCCTCACGTTCGTTTTATTCTTCTTTTTATTCGTTTATTTGATTTTTTTAATTTGAAATACACGTGTGTGTGTGTGTGTGTGTTTGTGTTATTTCTTTACTACCCACAAGGGGCTACACACAGAGGGGACAAACAAAGACAGACAAACGGATTAAGTCGATTATATCGAGCCCCAGTACGTAACTGGTACTTATTTAATCGACCCCGAAAGGATGAAAGGCAAAGTCGACCTCGGCGGAATTTGAACTCAGAACGTAGCCCGGCGTGCTAACGTTTCTGCCAGCTCGCCGCCTGTGTGTGTGTTTGTGTGTGTGTGTGTTTGTATGTGTGTTTGTTTGTGTGTGTGTGTGTGTGTGCGCGCACGTGTGTGTGTGTTGTCCGCCACCACCGTTGGACAACTGGTGTTGGTGAGGCTATGTCCCCGTACATTAGAGTTTCGGCGGCTGTGACCGATAGAATAAGCACTATTCAATTCGGTCGACTAAAATTCTTCAAGGCGGAGCCCCAGCAAGGCATCATTCTTATGGCTGAAGCAACTGCAAGAGTAGAATAAAGAACTACTGTGTTTCACACGGTCAATTAATTTTCTTAAATTCCCAATGATGAGAAGTGAGTTTTGTTTATGCTTTAAAGGAATTGTGTAAGTAACTATGCCTAAATTGTGCGTATGACAATGGATAAGCGTTAATGAATTCCTATCTATTGTCAGTTAACGTAATTACATTGTGTTTGAAGATAACCTTATGTATGAGGCATTTACCTTCAGGGAGACATTGAATGTCTGTTCTTCTATTACAGAGGGGTGAATTACATGCAGAGAATCCTAGAGGCATTACTAAACCTGCATTTTCCTCCTGCTACTTAGTTTAATTTGACCTCATATTGTATGGTTTTAGTACTAAGTACTATTCCTTTATTCTTTTATTTGTTTCAGTCATTTGACTGAGGCCATGCTGGAGCACCAGCTTCAGTCGAACAAATCAACCCCAGGACTTATTCTTTGTAAGCCTAGTACTTATTCTATAGGTCTCTTTTGCAGAACTGCTATATTACGGGGACATAAACACACCAACTTCGTTTGTCAAGCGATGTTAGGGGGGGGGTCGATAAATTAAGAACTAGTTGCGTACTGGGATCGATCTAATCGACTGGCCCCCTCCCCAAAAATTTCGGGCCTAGTACCTCGAGTAGAAAAGAATATAATTGCTGCAAATTTTGAGAATGGGCCAGCAATTTCGGAGGTAGGAATAAGTCGATTACGTCAACCTTAGTGCTCTACTGATATTTATTATATCGACAGCGAAAGGATGAAAGGCGAAGACGGATAAAATGCAGCAAACCATTTTGCCTAACGTGCGAACGATTTTTCCAGCTCATCGCCTTAATGTACCACATTGCGTTATTACAGTTTAAGGCGGCCATCAGGCGCGATCTTAAGTACGCTGGACAAAATGCTTAACTACAATGTTACGTTCTGAGTTCAAATTCGATGCAATCAATTTACTCCCTCCCGTGAAGTTGCTGACCTTTTTGCTAAAATTTGAAGGCAGTATCATATGGTATATATTTGACTGTGTTCAGCGATTTGTGTATTTACACCAGGATGTATATAAATGTGTGTGTGTGTGTGTGTGTGTGTGTGTGTACATATACGGTTATGCATACGAGGGCGTACCCAAAATAAACCGGAATTTTGCAATATTATTTTATTCACTCAGGTTTACACGTTTACACTTTTATCGCCTTCAAAGTATTCTCCATTTGAAGCAACGCATCGGTCCAGATGCGTTTTCCTCTCTTCGAAGCAGTCCTGGAACTCTTGCGAAGTGATGCCTTTTAACGTCTCCATTGTATTTTTTCTTCACCTCTTCCACATCTACAAATTCTGTAGTTCAAATTCTGTAGTACCATATTTCGTCACCAGTGATTACTTTCGAAAAAAAGTCCGGATTAATTTTCAACTATTCTTCTAGTTCACATGCATTCAGTCGTGACTGTTTTTGATCTTCCGTTAGCAAGCGAAGCACAAATTTTGCCGCGACTCTTTTCATTTGCAATTCCTTGCTTGAAATTCGTTGGCAGAAACTCAAGAACACACCTGTCATACAAACACGTTCGTCAATTTTCGGTGTCGCGCTCACCTAAGATCAGTTTATGAATTTTTATCATGTTTTCATTCTTTCGGGAAATCAACGGTCGTCTTGAACGAGCTTGGTTTTCAAACGACAAGAGATCAAACCTAAAGCGTAGAAACCGTTCTTAAAGTTGTGTTTGACTCATGGCAGCGTCCTTGTAAGTCGTTTCAAGCATGAAAACTGCTTCGGCCACCGTTTCTCTCAGCGGAAAACAAAATTTCACGGAAACACGCCGTTCCTTCGTTTCAGCCAATGCAAAATTCGACGCACCACGTGAAGGTATGACCACACTCGATGATGCCGGTCAGCAGAATGAAGCCTTAGAGTTGCATCAAGTGGCTCCTAGCAGCGGAAAAAAGAACTAGAACGGGGTTGTCCCACAGATAACATTTCCGGTTACTTTTGGGTACCCCCTCGTACGTGCGTACATATTGCGTGCATATATGTGCATAACTGTCTGTGAATGTATATGCTGACTATATTGTCCGCGAATAATAAATGTCAACTTGTAATTATAAGTAAATATTCAGCTGTGGACATACCCCGCTACGATCTTTGACATATGATAGAAACAAATACACGTCTCTCCATTTTTATAGCCACAATAGAGATATATGTACTTACCTATCTACTCGATCAGCAACATTCTCTTCCCTCCCTTTCAGTATTTAAGATCATATATGGACACAGTAGATATGGTCGTTGCCACGGCAACACTGTCCGGTGTCGATTATAAATCTTAGCGGTTATTTACAAGTGTTATTCAATATCTGACCATTTGAGAATGTAATCTACATATAAAGTTTTCGATAAATAAGGGACATTATGATTACGCGCGTAAGTGACGTAACTAAATAATTTATGAACAAACCCTCATGTTCTATTATATGATTGACCGTTGACTGAACACTATTCAATTTTTTTTCCCCGTGTTTTTCTCCTTGTCTCCGTATTTTTTCTGTTGAAGAGCGTAGCTCGAAACGTCAAAGACTTTCCGTATTCCCGAGCGTCATACTAATATATACTTTTGTTATTTACACCACCTGTCCTCGTCTGTTGTTATTATTTGTATATTCTCCCATATATATATAATTATATAGATAGATAGATAGATAGATAGATAGATAGATAGATAGATAGATAGATAGATCCTATGTCGATAACCTGCTGAAAAAGATGTTTTCCTGGGGTTAAAAAGTAATAATGTAGACCTACACTGCACTGCCACTTTATGTTGGCAAATAAACTTTACGGTACTATTACTACATAGATCTCATTCAGAGATTTAAAACTGTCTGTCGCTTCTGTATTTATATACTGTGAGTAGGGTCAAGTGACTGCTATCAACAGTTGTCCAGAACTGGTACTGTTAACAGCTAGAAAGAAGTAGCAAGATCTCTTGCTCACAGTATACCTCGGACACAGATCATGTCGATAATCATAGATGCAAATATCGTGAGCCACTAAGGGACATTTCAGGTTTTGCGCCGTTGGTAGAAAGAATTATTGTGTTTATTGAAAGGTGGTTTAAAGTGGCAACAATGGCAAGAGTGGATGGTACCTCTAAGTGTAGACCTGTGAGTCGGAGAGAAGGAATTGAAGAGGGCACTTGCTCCCGGAGTTTCAAGGAAATCTCGAAGAGTGGGGTGCTTCGATTATTCCTAGAGGCCTTCCTGAATCAGGAGGGCTACATCTCTATCATTCGCCCCACCCGTTGTTTTTAAACTTTTGTATGCTATCCCTTCTTTTTCAATGTATACCGTGTATACTTACTTTTATGTTATCATTTCATTATATGTAAACCCCCACACTCAGTCTCTGTCTTTGTATTGTCCCCCTCATCATTCACCCTTGTGTCAAATAAATGAAATATTCATCATCATCATCATCATCATCATCATCATCATCATCATCATCTTTATTATTATTATTATTATTATTATTATTATTATTATTATTATTATTATTATTATTGCCTTTGCACAGCTTCTAACGCTGGAGATGTACCGCGGTGTCAGCTGTTCACTACCAGTGAACTAAGGCAACACCTCTTATTTTTCGAGCACCTTCCGCAGTATTCGAGCAGTTGCAAGCCTAATTGTTGCATGTACTCCTCGAGATTTTTACTCACTGTTCCCAGGGCTCTGTTACTTCTACTACCTTTTTCATCGACCTCAACTGCTTTAACTCTCAAGCTAACCTGTCATACCTATCGACTTTTCATTTATTATTATTATTATTATTATTATTACTATTGTTATTATTATTATTACAGACCAGTTGTCGCAGTACAGTTTGTATATTCCAAATTACTGAATTAAACGTCTTCAAGTAGTTTCACGAGTTAATATGTCTAAGTATTTAATAGAAGACAGGAATTTGATGTTGCAATTTATTTCTTGTTCGCAATTTGCAGCTGGATTAATATATAGCCAATTTTTACGTTGTCTGGATTAAAAGCAATATATTTTTCGTCTTTATAACTGCGTATTTGAATCTTGTAGTTAGTGGTAGGTTCAGTGTGAAGATGGCTAGACATACTGAAATAAACGTGACATACGCCAAGTCAGATATTACATCTACTTTACTTTATCACGTTTATAATTAGGGTTCACTGAATACCTCCCCATTAATTACTACATGAAAGTATTCTAAGTTGGCTGTGTCTGCACACGAATACACGGAACAATGATAAAGGTTTTTTGAAGAATTATTAAAAAAAAAAAATAGAAAGAGCATGGAAGAGGCACACTTCATCCAAACCACAACAAGTGCGGTTGAATATAATTATAATCGAAGGCGGAGCATAACTAAAACTATTTTGACATGGAAAACATCAACATGTGGCGTCAATAAATACATAGGTCTTACGACGATTCTTTGGAATATTCATTAAATAAACTGAATTATAGATGCAAATAACCTAAATAAATGACTATGACATGCTTCATTTCAAAGTTAAAATGAATTTAAAACTGATGAAATAAATGTTGACTTTAAATGCTTCGCTCCTTATGGAACATAGGCCATCAACGGCTTTTCTCCACTGTTCGCAACTCGGGGTTGTTTTTCCGGTTTCTCTCCAGTTTGGATCCTTGTATTATTTTCCAAATTTCCTGAAGATCCCATATCATGTTTCCCTAAGAAAATGCTTTTCTCTCCCTGGGCTTGTTTGGCTTGAATTTTCTTTCTCTAGTGAGGGCCACTGGACCTACGCAAATGCTTCTTTTACCTCGGCAAAGAGTTGTTCTATAATTGTCTCGCTTCTATCCGTTGATCTCTCCAACATGGGAGGCTCGACCAATAACTTGTGCAATTCAGTATTAAAAGCACACCGAACAAAATGCTTAATGACATTTCGTCTGTTTTACTTTCTGAGTTCAAATACTTCCCAAGTCGACCTTGCCTTTCACCCTTTCAGGATAGGCAAAACTACTACCAGTTGAACACTGGTGGTCGATGGAATCGACTTGGCCCTTTCCCCAAACATTCTCGCTTTGTGCCAAGATTTGAAACCAGTATTAAAATCAGGGAAAATATATTATAAAATAACATTTTGTCTGAGATTTTTATATTTTGTTTGAGGATTTAATGAACTAATGAGAAAAATATTTCCATTATGATGCTTATATCGGAAGAAGAAAAAAGATGCATTAAAAAATTTGGTTGTTCAAGTGGCAAGATAAAGTGGTTAGAAATGCTTAAGATAGGAGACTTTACCCGAAATCTAAAGAATAAACTCAACTAAATTCACTCAAGAACCGGGTGGTGGAGTTGAACTCCGAACAGAAAGATCCGCAAAACATTTCGTTTGATGTTCGAGCAATTTTGCCAATTCTTACCATGGAGTAAAGATTATTCTATCGGAGTTGAATTGGGGAAATGAATACGTTGAACGTGGTAGCATTTGAAATGAAAAAAACGTAATAAATCTAAGTTTCAAATTTTGGCACAAAGCCAGATTACACTGATCCCAGTGCTTATTCTTTTATTCGTTTCAGTCATTTGACTGCGGTCAGGCTGGAGCACTGCATTTCGTCGAGCAAATCGACCCCAGGACTTATTCTTTCTAAGCCTAGTACTTATTCTATCAGTCACTTTTGCTGAACCGTTAAGTTACGGGGACATAAACACACCAGCATCGGTTGTCAAGCGATGTTGCAGCGGGGAGGGGGGACAAAACAAAGACACACAAAGACACATACACACGCACACACACACATATATATAAATGTACCATAGGATTCTTTCAGTTTCGGTCTACCAAATCCACTCACAAGGCTTTGGTCGGCCCGAGGCTATACTAGAAGACACTTCCCCAAGGTGCCACGCAATGGGACTGAACCCGGAACCATGTGGCTGGTAAGCAAGCTACTTACCACACAGCCACTTCTACGCCTAGCTGGTATTTATTTTATCAATCCAGTTTGGATAAAAGGCAAAATAGGACCACGGTGGAATTTGAGCATAAAGATAGACCAAAATGCCACTAAGCATTTTGCTCGGCATGCAGACGATTCTAAGAGCTGGAATAGATATCACATTCTAAATTGTATTTACCCTGTAACTTGTTACCAATCTCGTCTTCATGACTGTTCAAGGTAAGGAATGAAATGCTCTAAAGAAGATGGGCTTCTCGATCACGTGTCATATGGTTAGGTTCCAGTATCCAAAAAGAAAAAAACAAACACACAAAAAGACCACAAGCGGTGTAGAAAAACCTCTGGGTAACACAAGCCCTTCAGACAGTTTACTGTTTTTAGGTAGTCACAAAATCAGAAGTCATCTATTAGATACCAATCCTGTTCTTGAATGGTGGTGGACGCGGCGATGGTTGAATATTCGCCGCCCGACCCACTGGACACCTACCTATGTTATTAGGATCACTCAGTAACAAAACAGGAAAATAGTCTCTGATCTGTAGAAACGTGAGAAACTTGATCCTCAGATGCGCTGCTTCGTAATGCAATAACATATACGATCTTTAATTCTCCAAAGGACGTGTAAAAAGCTGTAGGGACAAGCAAGTCTAAACAACAGCCACAGTAGCAGCGGTAACATCCACAGAACAACATGGCAAATCTATTGACAGTTGTCATATCTGACAATAGAACGAGAGGGGACAATAAATATCGCGTGTCCGGTTCCACTGCTTACAACAAAATATCTCATCTCAGATTCTGAAAATTGAGATTTAAAGTGACTCTTTCAATTCGTCTTCAAATATATTTACATTTATTTGTCTTCCATTCGATATTTCTCAACATTCACTTGTCCAAACACATTTCCTTTGTCTCCTTCTCTGTCTCTCTCACTCCCTGTCTCTCATTCCTTTTCTCAATCATTCTTTCTGTCTCTCTCTCATACACTCTTTGTGTCTCTACTACCATCACATTCTCTCTCTCTCTCTCTCTCTCTCTCTCTCTCTCTCTCTCTCTCTCTCTCTCTCTCTCTCT
>NC_068989.1:91503281-91505638 GCF_001194135.2 Octopus bimaculoides
TATATATATGTATATGTCTGTGTGTCTTTTGTGTATGTGTATGTATGTACGTGAGAGTGTATGACTGTTAGACACACACACACACACGAATACTCACACACATACATGCAGAGAGAGAAAGAGAGAGAGAGAGAGAGAGAGAGAGAGAGAGAGAGAGAGAGAGAGAGAGAGAGAGAGAGAGAGAGAGAGAGAGAGAGAGAGGGGGAGAAAGAGAGTGAGAGAATGGTAAATTATAAGAGAAGTAAATTGAATGGTTGGTAATAGCTCACAGTTGTCTATAGAAAGATTAATAGACTGACACACGTACATACACACACACACACACACAGAGTCAGACAGACACACACACACACACATATGCAGAAACACGGAAAAAGCACAAACGCAAACATATTTTTATATATATAGAATATAATATAATATAAAATAATATTTTTACACACACACACACATATATATATCAGCTGATGAATAGGTAGAGAAATAATATGAAATTCTTTCCTTACCGCTGCTGCCTAGTAATTACATTACCAAAGTCTGAATAGCTTTTAAAGTCAGCATCTATCTGGTTCCATTTTGGGATTTGATGCTGTTATTAACATTTTTATATTCAAACTTTGTTGTGCTTTAAAATGTTCTCGATTTATTTTCAGGGAATGTTTTACATTTTCCATCTCACCTACTCACGTAGGTGTGTGTGTGTGTGTGTTAGTGTGTGTGCGGGCGAATATGTTTATATCTATCTATCTATCTATCTATCTATCTATCTATCTATCTACCTATCTACCTACCTACCTACCTACCTACCTACCTACCTACCTACCTACATATCTATCTATCTATAATTTATATGTATGGATATATATATATAAAACCACTTGTTTGTGTGTGTGCGTGTATATATATATATATACACATATATATTTATATATGTATGCATATGCATATATAAATATATGTATATATGCATATATATATATATATATATATATATATGAATATACGTATGCCCACACCCAGATGAAGACACATATACACACATACACTCACACATACACAAATATATTTCCGTGTATGTATATATGTCTCTGTGTCTCTATATACATTCATATATGTATATGTGTGTATGTGTGTGTTTGTGTGTGTGCCTGTGTGTACGTATAAATACGTATATCTATGCATCTGTAAATATATGTAAATTCTAATACGCACATAGATTATATAAATATATATACGTTGTATGGTTACATATATAGGAACATGTGTGGAGGTGCAATTGCCCAGTGCTTAGGGCAGCGGACTCGTGGTCATAGGATCGCAGTTTCGATTCCCAGACAGGGCGTTGTGAGTGTTTATTGAGCGAAAACGCTTAAATCTCTATGAGGCTGCGGCAGGGGGTGGTGGCGAACCCTGCAGTACTCTTTCACTACAAATTTCTCTCACACTTTCTTCTTGTTGATGTTATACCTGTAATTCAAAGTGCCAAACTTGTCACTCTGTGTCTCGCTGAATCTCACCCAGAACTACATTAAGGGTACACGTATCTGTGGGTTGCTCAGTCACTTACACGTTAATTTCACGAGCAGGCTCTTCCGTTGATTGGATCAACTGGAACCTCCGTCCTCGTAACCGGCGGAGTGCCGTAGTAATATGAACTTGTATGTATTCTTGCGGGCATATGCGTGTGCGTGCGTATGTAAGTGTGTGTGCACTGTATTTTACTTGAGCCTGTGTAGGTAGTTTGGCAATATGTTTTGGAAGTTCGCTCTACAACTATGAAGTACTGATAGCATTTTTAGGCATCTTGTGCCGTGACATCATTTGTCTACATGTAAAACTGAGAACGCCATAGAAGGCCTTCTAATAGATTGTACCTTCCATTCAAAAGGTAAAGCTTTGTGGTGCTCAGTTTGTCTGAAAATGAACTCCACAACACATGCATTTGTGAAATGCTCAATCACATGCTCTATTATTCAGGATCAGATTATTCATTTTATCGCGCAATTGAATTTTCGTCATCAAACGACGGAGAACCACCAGTCATACACGCACTTTTTACGCATACACAAACACACACACACACACACACACGCTTGCAAGTACACACTCGCAGAAATATAGATAGATAAATACATACATACATACATGCGTACATGCATACATACATACATACATACATGCAAACATACATATACACACACACACATACACACACATATATATAGTATACTGTTCCCATATGATAAGATCACCAATAGGAGAAATAATATTTCCCTCCCTCCATCCGTAGAAAGAGAGAGAGCGAGCGAGAGAGAGAGAGAGAGAGAGAGGGAGAGAGAGAGAGCTAGAGAGAGAGA
>NC_068989.1:91506113-91508659 GCF_001194135.2 Octopus bimaculoides
ATATATATGTAAGTAAAAGGTGGCAGGTTGAAAATTAGAAAACAGAAATGGAATCAGAAAGAAGCAGAAGTGGGGGATTAGACTTACGTCCCTTTAACTGTAAGTTAGGCCGAAAAGATAGCGGCTAAGAAGCTGTCGTGCAGTTGCTCAATCCGGTGATGGAGGCACTTTCCAACTTGTCAACAAGAACTTAACCATATGCTTACCACCGCTTAATATTTCAGTTATAGAGTAATTTAGAGTTCTTAGATCTGAGAAGGTTCTGAGTTATTTTAGCTACGCATACCTTACATTTTTTGATCCGTCTTCGACTTTATATTACGTAGTGTGGCGTTCGATTTCGAATCCCATTCGTGGCTAGCTAGTTTCGTAGTTTTACTTTTATCTCTGTGTTGGAAAGAAGGTATGTGATTAGCGTATCGATTTTTAAATTCTATTTCACAAAGTCCGATACAGTGCTTCTTATTGGTTGCGTTATTATCTTGCGTTGCTCTAATTTCTGCCTCATATATGACGGATTTAATCTGGAAAATGTTTGTGTGGGCGCGACAGGAATCTTTTATCTGTGATAGTTTTACGTTAAGGGAAAAGCGAGAGGCGAACCAAATTATTTCTCTTCGCTCTATTTTTAAGTCTATTATTATTCCAATTAATATTAGAGGGGCAATATATTAATTTATCCTTAAACACACTATTGGCTCGGGTATTGTTGTGGAAATGGGTACCTTCTCGAAAATTTCTTTGTAGGAAGAGAGGTTAACATCTCCGTTACTAATGTTAGCTATCAAGTTTTGGAATACTACTGGAGTGTATTATTTAAAAACCTGATAGCTAACGTTTGTTGCAGAATTTCTAACCTCTCTTCCTCTTCGTGTTATATATTTTACCTGCTATTTTGACTCAGTTTTCAAATCATAATATAAATTTATTACTCACCAAGGATTGGACATGATCTTAATTGCCATGTGTCATATGCTATTACGAATTATCAAAAACCAACAATTGGATTTTCGAATGATTTACTACATCTGTTTCGAGAGGGTACAAAACGAATATAACGTAGTACTACCAGCATCAGTTGATTACCATAGAAAAAAATATTATTGGAATTGAGTTTGTCCCTAAATGCAGGCAGGAAATGTTTGTCAGGAAACATATGAAGAAGAATCATAAACTGAAAGAGATGAAGATGAAGAAAGGAAAGAAGTGAAGTGGAAAAATGAAGAGATCACTCTAAATAAAATCGATTTAAACTGCTAGTGAAAAAGCAAGTTATGAAATATTATACCTTGCTGATAACATCAAAGACTGAAGAATTGCGGATTTTATCACTAGTCCAGAACAATTTTTAAGAAAACATTTATTAGTCTATGTAACGGTATTAACTTTCAAATCATAAAATTGAAACAAATATAACTAATTTTCCCATTTGAATATGCTACACAATCAAATGTGGGCTGTTCATATTTATTACTCACAAATTAAAAAGTAACAAAAAGAAAACGATAGTGGTACAATTAATAACATTAAGTGGCGAGCTGGCAGAAACGTTAGCACGCCGAGCGAAATGCTTAGCTGTATTTCGTCTGTCTTTACGTTCTGAGTTCAAATTCCGCCGAGGTTGACTTTGCCTTTCATCCTTTCAGGGTCAATACATTAAGTATCAGTTACGCACTGGGGTCGATGTAATCGACTTAATCCCTTTGTCTGTCCTTGTTTGTCCGCTCTAGACGAAATGCCACGGTTTTGTAAAAAAAAGAATTAAAAGCATTTATAAGTATCAGAGAGTGGTCCGCTATCGCAGGTTGTGGAACCTTGAGTGGAATTTCAGTGGATCTTTGAATTCCCACAGACCATTAGCATTACACAGTAAAAACGCTGGAGTAAGACCATTGAATTGCAATCCCGAGAAAATCGTAAACAATACGGACGATGACCGATGCAACAAGAGCAAAACAAAGCTGAACATATTTGCATTACACGAACGAATATTAATTGTTTCACGAACAAAGAGATATAATGAGAGAAGAAAACAAAGAACTGGAAGACAGCGAACTACAAAATCCAAAAACTTCACCCGCTACATTTACAATTACATGAGAAAGCAATTACCACACAAATCGATTGCAAACCTACCAAATTAATGCTAGGCTTTAATGGAAGAAAAAAAAACACAACTAAAGAACAACAGGGAGAGATTATACATATGTGTGTGTGTGTTTTTAAGCTGTGTATATATAATCTTCTTTTCTACTCTTGGTACAAGGTCTGAAATTTTGGGGGAGTGGGCCCAGTCGATTAGATCGACCCCGAGACGCAAATGGCATTTAATTTGACGACCCCGAAAGGATGAAAGACAAAGTCGATCTCGGCGGAATGTGAACTTAGAACGTAACGGCAGACGAAATACCGCTAAGCATTTCGCCCGGCGTGCTAACGGTTCTGCCAGCTCCTCGCCGTAACACACACACATATATATAATACACACACACACACACACACACACACACACACATATATATATATATATATATATATATATATAT
>NC_068989.1:91508723-91510250 GCF_001194135.2 Octopus bimaculoides
TTCTTTTTTCTTTTATACTTTTACGTGTTTCAGTTATTTGACTGCGGCCATATTGGAGCACCGCCCTTAGTCGAACGAATGGACCCCAGGACTTATTCTTTGTAAGCCTTGTACTTATTCTATCGGTCTGTTTTGCTGAATGGCTAAGTTACGGGGACATAAACACACCAATATCGGTTGTCAAGCGATGGTGGGGGACAAACACACAGACTCATACACTCACACACCCACAAACACGTACACGCGCCCGCCCGCATGCCCGCACGCACACACACACGCATCTATATATAAGATAGGCTTCTTTCAATTTCCGTCTAGCAAATCCACTCACAAGGCTCTAGTCGGCCTGAGGCTATAGTAGATAACTCTTGCCCAAAGTGCCACGCAGTGAGACTGAACTCTGAACCATGTGGTTGGTAAGCAAGCTACTTACCACACACCCACTATGTACATACTTACATGCAAACATATTCACATACAGTATAAAAATGCAGAATACTATGTAGAAAATGCATAGCTACTTAGCGCAACAGCTGTTTCGGGAAGCTCAGGTTTACGTAATAATCTTAATCTTCATAATTTGCAAATGGAACATAGAAACCGATTTTGATATGCAACCAGTAAACTGTCATACGGCAAGATTACAATCACTCCTGTTCCCCTAATCAAGAGAGAGTTGGTAAAAGCCATCTCACTTGTTTCTATGTAAAATTCAGATATTAATTCTCTTACACAGAAGAAAGAATATTGGAAAATGTTGAAGTCTATTACCAAATAAATGAGGTTAAAGGCCACAAGGTAGTTGTGAAAGATTTTCTCGCGTTACGTAATGGATATACAACATGCACAATGTCTTATGTATTCAGTAGCGCTGTTCTTAACTATAATCAATACAACCCGTGACATTAGCAGTATTTTCTAGTCTTAGGCATTTCATGACTTATACCTACATCAGCTAAATGCTTCTTTCTTTATTGTTGCTGCAGGAAGAGCTAATGTCTCGAAAGATACACGTCGGCCACTGGTAATCTTATCAATATTAATGTTTGTTAATAAGGCGTTAAGCTGGCAGAAACGATAGCGCGCCGGGCGAAATGCTTAGTGGTATTTCGTCTGCTGATACGTTCTGAGTTCAAATTCCGCCGAGGTCGACTTTGCCTTTCATCATTTCGGGGTCGATTAAATAAGTACCAGTTATGCACCGGGGTCGATATAATCATCTTAATCCGTCTGTCTGTCCTTGTTTGTCCCTTGTGTGTAACCCCTTGTCTGCAGTAAAGAAATAAGGAACGTTAGCCCGCCGGGTGAAATGCTTAGCGTCTTGTCTTGGATTTGTTGTGATTTTCCCTCTAATATATACCTGCTAACTCGGTAGCCTACTTCGGATCTCTAGCTCCAGCCTCACTGTGAATTTGGAACCTAGCCGATGAAGAATTACAGAGCTAACACGTCATAACAGCGTACCTATTCTTTTAGATCACCAGTCAACTTAAACCCTCATATTCCTTATATATATATATATATATA
>NC_068989.1:91510689-91511785 GCF_001194135.2 Octopus bimaculoides
TTAACGTCTTCCTCACGCGGTCTTGATGTCGCATGGTCAAAATTAACGTGAGTTATTTAGACATTAACAAATTTATTAGAATATTTAGCTGAAGATCAGAATAGAGTATTCTTTGCTCTTAACTGTGAAACGATCGTACTAAATTAACTAAAGGCAAGTGGTTTTTTACTCTTCTCTACTGTTTTTTGTTCTGTGTGTATCAAAAATATCGCTATCAATTTAGAGTAATAATTTGTAGTTTTGGAATCAGTAGTTCTTTGGCTGCTATTTCTGAATTCTCAGTATGTTGGAGAAGCAGGTTACTGTCAATCCCTATATATTTATGATTATATATATATATACATACATTCCTATATGTGTGTTTATATATGAAGGGTTTATGTGCTCAGTATTTTATAAATAGTATTCATATGACATGTCATGGTGGTATGAAGACGAAAACAGAGCGTAAATTTCCAGGTGTCGCCACCGCACATATTCACAGGCATCGCTCTGTTTGCATACTTGCATAATTTAAAGCAATTCAACTTCCGTTCGTTTCATATTAGATATATTTCCAATACAACCGCTTCATTTACACACAGGTCTTTATTCGAATTCTCTATTCGCTTCCTCAAACAGGCTATAGCAGCTATGTTCAGGCATATAAAACTGGTTATTGTCACTAATTCAAAACCAGACTATCCTTCGAGTCTATGTATGACTCTGTGTGCACTACTAGACAATAATGTATATATATATATATATATATATATATATATATATATATATATATATGTATATGTATATATGCATATATCTATGAATGCATCTATGTATGTATGTATGTATATTTATGTATAGTATATGCATAACGTGCATTCAATACTTGTCGAAAGACAGCAGGAGAACTGATACTGATGCATGTATATGTATACATAAAAGTATGTGTATAGATATATGTATGCCTGTATGTGTGTGTATATGTCTGTATGTCATGTGTGCGCGTGTGTCTGAATATCGTTATACAGTTATAAATATATTTGTGCGTGTATATGTGCATATGTGTATATCTTTATAATTTGGCAATACGCATGAATGCTATGTATGTATATAT
>NC_068989.1:91512094-91514128 GCF_001194135.2 Octopus bimaculoides
ATATGTATACACGCGTATAAGTAATACGTGCATATATTTTAGGCAGGCTATCGTTAATGTATATATAAGCATACACACACAAACACACACACGCACACACCACATACACACACATATATATACATTCTTTGCATAAAAGTATATGGCTCGAATTATGTGTTGAATTTGTTGAGAAAAGTGCGAGTGTGAATTGAATATAAGAAAGAAGAACTGGAAAATCTCGCCTATGATATTATTCACGTCTTTTGTCCATATTCACACTGTTTAAAAATAGGTTTCTGTGTTCCATTTGTCTGACGAGAAGATCTGTTCAGAAACGAAAGGAAAGCCTTCTGGGTTTAGTTTTCTTTATTTGCTGTGTGAATTTGTTTCCATTTGCAAACCATATTTCATTTAATTCAAAATTTCGCATCTATCATCTCCTCCTTGTTGTTACTCTTCTTGTGATTTATATTCTAGCAGCTGCTGCTTCTGTTGTCGTTGTTGTTGTTGCAGCTGTTGCTGCAGCTGCTGTTGTTGTTGTTGTTGTTGTTATTGTTCTTCTTCTTCTTCTTCTTCTTCTTCTTCTTCTTCTTCTTCTTCTTCTTCTTCTTCTTCTTCTTCTTCTTCTTCTTCTTCTTCTTCTTCTTCTTCTTCTTCTTCTTCTTCTTCTTCTCCTCCTCCTCCTCCTTCTCCTCCTACAAAATATAGCCCCTCACACTCACGGATATACATAACTGTGGGCGTGTGTGCCTGCGTATACTACGTTGCGAGGACTAAGTAAATATTCCCTTCCATCATAAGCATTTGAAATGAAGTCTTAAACCACTTTGCGCTGTTTAAATACTTTTATACTCCTACTAGCGAACTAAGGTGGCCAGGGCGTCGTGTTTCATGCTTATAAACATTAAGAAATGGACAAATCACGATTAAGTTTTGCATTCTATTTGGGTGTTATTATCACAACTGTTTCCATCGGCTCTTATATCAGAGTGTCTTGGCTGCTGGATAACAACTCTATAAGTGAATACCCGCAAATCAACCATACAAGTGATTATCTGAATATCTATTCTATAGTATAACCCAAATGTGCAGATACTCACTGGTTGAGCCTGAAGGGTGAGGCGTTCGACAGGTGCCGAAACCGCTGTGTTTTCTTGTTGACAGCTGACGAAAGGAGTGTCCCGCAGTGTAAAACGCACAGTAAAATATAGCCAAGAATATTTAAACGGCTTAATGCTTCTGAAATTGAAGAAAATCAGGCAATTGGATAGTGAGATAATAATACTAATAAAAGGTTAAACGACTTTATGAGTCAATTAGCAAAATGTACGCATTTACGAGAACTCAAGAATACTGTTGGGCATCGTTAACGGACTTAGTGAATATATAATTAAAATGTTACGTTGGAATATATGACAATATTGTTACGCCAGTTAATTGGCTTAACGAGACGATGTGTGAAAGGTAGCATTGATTACTAGAATTCCTTTAGGAATCAGTGGCTGACTTTATGATTGACAAAAGCAGAATTACAAAGCTTGAGATTCATTCCTTCGCATATTCGCGTGCAGACGTCATTCAAATTCCAAACGTTGTTAACATTGTTAAATCTGATTTGAAAGATATGTGCATACCAGAAATAATAATTAATATTATATAACATACACACGCACACACACACACACACACACACGTATGTGAGTATGCGGTGTGTGTGTGCATATGTGCGTATGTATATATGTATGTAAGTATATATATACATATGTATGTATGTATATATGTATATATAAATATGTATGTATATATATATATGTATGTGTATATATATATATATATATATATATATATATATATATATATATATATATATATATATATATATATATATATATATATATATATATATACATAAATATACACACACATGCATATATATATATACATACATATTTATATATACACACATGCATAAGCATATACACACACATATATATCTTCATAGACATGTATATGTATATATACATATGTCTGGATATACATATATATATATAT
>NC_068989.1:91515843-91516627 GCF_001194135.2 Octopus bimaculoides
ATATACATATATATATATATATAGATAGATAGATAGATAGATAGATAGATAGATAGATAGATTGATAGGTAGATATGTGTAAATATGCAACACTGAAGAGTAAAATACAGGGGCACCCCCTGTTCGCCTCACTTTTGGGTGATGCCACTGGACGGTTGCACCTATGTGTTTTTTTTTGTCTGTGTGTGTCTTTCCATGAGTTGCAAACAGTCTTTGTACTCAAATGTACTCACGTAAAGTGTTTCTGGTTTGCCATCTGTGTTTCATAATTAATGCAAATCCATAACGAAAGGCAAATGTACTACGCATATCGTCCAGACATAAAATCTCTTATGGCTGACGTATTTTCATTCAAAGTCCCGAATATATCTTTAGGAGACGGAAATCGTCATGGAACAGCGCTCAGATTGCTAGATGTGTATTTCTGACCGTTTGTGCTTTGTCAGCAGCAGTTCCTTAATTGCAAGCTCAGACTATTAGTCTAGTATCGCAAAATCGTACTGACGAAGTGAAAAGAAGCAGAAATGCGCAATTAGCATTCATAACACACCTACTGGATGGTTTTCATCTGCCACTAATATATATATATATATATATATATATATATATATTGGAAGGTTTGGAGGTGATGTACAGAAATTATATAGAAAAAAATTAAGGAACTCAGAAATCTGGATGTTTGTACATTTACAGATTTTTATTAACGTCACATGTTTTATAAATTAAATAAAGCGCTTTTCACCTAATCGTGTAGGATTTTCAAATTGTTTATATGTATATATAT
>NC_068989.1:91516713-91519515 GCF_001194135.2 Octopus bimaculoides
TATATATATATATATATATATATTTTGAGCACAGTCCGTCCATAAGAGAGATTATCTCCGAACGAATGCCACGATTGGTTTGCATTTCGTGATGAATTTACATCCAATGTGAAACACTAATGTCTATTTTATCTTATACTGCAGTCATTCAATATAACCAGACGCCGCTGCATGTTAAGAATGTGTAGGCGTGGCTCTATGCTAACAAGTTAGCTACCTAAACACATGGTTCCGGGTTCACTCCCACAGCATGGCAACTTGAAGAACTGTCTTCTGATATAGCCTCGAAACGTTATGGAAGGTCATCGTGTGTGTGTGTGTCTCTGTGTGTTGCGTGTGTGTGTGTGTATGCATGTGTGTGTGCGTATCTGTGTATGTCGGTATGTGCATATGTATGTATACTTATGTGTGTGTGTGTGTCTGTCTGTGTCTGTGCTTTTGTATCACCGTTTATCCTCCAGCCGCTTGATAACCGGTGTGAGTTTATTTGGAGTCTAGTAACTTAGCTGTTCGGCAAAAGAAACCGTTTAAATAAGTTTCAAATAAAAATAAAACATAAGTCAGTAGTGTATTTGTTTGACAAAACTCCTCCAGACCGTGCCCCAACTTGCCCGCAGTCCAATGACTGAAACAAGTAACAGATAAAACATAATCGATACACTTCATATTAATTTCTAGTCACAAGATTCAGCATTTTATTGGTGCTTGTGGGATTAGGGCGAAGCTGCCGATCAGTTAAAATCATCGACAGAAAGCATTGTAGTGAACCTTCATTGATTACAACTAAAATGGAGTCACAAATTCGTTTGGCTGTAATCTTATATTTATCTTCTTTTGTTTTCGTGCGACTGAATTAAAGGAAAAAGCAGCAGCAGGCCAATAATCTTCAGATCTTCCGTAATTGCAAGTGTAAGAAAGAAGGAGGTGCTTGTCATTAGGTCAGAACCATTTCTCCAATGTTTGAAACAAAATCTACCTCACTGTCATCGGTTCTTTAAAGTTCCTCGCACATAAACAGGCTACACTATATGCTAATCATTCTTAATGGGCTTGTATATGTTAGGCTGACTGGGTAAAATCGGTTGCATCTACCCGAGAACATGATTAGCACTAAGGTATTTGGCACCACAAAAATAAGTAACAGCTATTAAAACATAGCATATATTTTCTTGGAAATTTGGAGACAGAATACTGTCGAATCGAACTTGATTCTTACCGTTTTCGCATTCAAATTTCAACCAACATCTTCATACCTATCCTGCTGATATTTTCTGGGTAGCATGTCGATACTATTCTAGAATACTTAGAACCCAGTCAAAAACAATTGTATTCTTTAATTATAGTTCTTCACTTCTTCCATCCAATTCACACTGTCAAAATTGAATTCCATTCATCTGGGATCGGTGAAAGATGATATGCCAATCAGGAATTGAGAGTATTAGATTTGATTGTAGGTCTTCGCTTACCGCGTAGCTGTGCACCAACGTGAGGACATGGATATTGTCTGAATATATCGAATTATGTCGCAAATGGAATAGAATCACTTAGTCTGAAGTGCGATGGTGAAAATATTTAAAATTCTGATTTGATAGGCCTCCAGTTTTGACGTGGCAATTCACTTTTCTGGTTTCTATAGAAAAAAAAAACAACAATGAAATACTATAGATTGTATACCATCGATTGCTTTCTCTTGCTTTCTTCCAAGGATCTTGCAGCATCATTTAATATTAGCAAATATGTGGCTGTCATTGTTTGCGCTTGTTGTATAGCCTATTTGTGTGGCGAATTGGCGCATTTGTTTATAGATTGTAAAATAAAAACACCTCCCGGGATTTGTCACGCAGCATCAGTTCAAAAAACCGCTTAGATCAATTTGTCTTTTATCCTTTCAAAATCGATAAAAATATGCCGACACAGGGCACTGGATTAACGTAAATGTTACAGGGACGGGTAAGATGACTTAGAGTATCTGCCCCTTGAATAAACAACGCAGGTGTAGAGAAGAAGGCGGAATGCGTGTATGCATGGCCACCTGCCTGCAGTCTGCATCAGAAATTTAATCCATGCGAGCAGATGCTAAATTAACGTTGCCCGACGGAGGCCCCGAATAATCTACCTCTTAAACACGTCACAACAGTCCTAGCTACCACGTTGTCACCTTTTTAAAATATGAGTATATCCTGTCTTCAAAACGGCCGGACGTGTTTAGATACAAATGAAACTTGTGATGATTCTAGCACTCACACAAAATCTTATTCTTTAGTTCATAAGGAGAGCGATTGAAACGCAACATTGCATAAAATATTTGTTGACAAAGAACAATAAACAACTATCTGTTTCAAACATTAAACTTTGGTTTGACACTTCTATGACAATCTCATATTATATACTGGTTCTTTGGTCACTTTATAAAGACACTAACTTCAAAGCTACAATTGAAATACAAGATTTTTGGGAACAATGGTTGTCTACTGATTTTAAGTGTCTTTATGTAAAAATCTATGCAATTCAATGATGTTGAATTCTAGAATTGAATTTGTATTGCAAAAGAAGACAACAGTATTTGCTGAGAGACTTGGCTAAATTTGTATTTGAATAAAGATCGAGACGACAGCTTATTGACGATATTGTATATATAGACTCGCATATAGCCGCCACAGCAATTACACAACTTGGACACCAATAAACAGAAATGTATATACGCAGACATCAATAAACGGAATACATAGAAGATTCTATGCACACACACAGAGACACACACATACACACAGACAAGCATATATATATATATATATATATATA
>NC_068989.1:91520081-91520716 GCF_001194135.2 Octopus bimaculoides
ATATATATTCATATACATATATATTGCGGGAAAAAATAGAGGGCATGAGAGAGAAAGAGAGAAAAGCGGAGGGTGAGAGTCAGACAGACAAATAAATATACAGATACACGCAGGTAGATACATAGATGCAATGCATAGATTAACAAAATATTAAGGAAACAATTTCAAACACGCTTTGGTTTATTAAAACTATGCCGATGCGCTGTAAGCTCCATATAGGTGAGACGCTTATAGGAGAACCGACAACATGAGTTGAAACAATTAAAGATAATGAGGAGTAGAATACAGAATATTAAGAAAATGTTCTGGGGACGGATATAGTATGTGTAATGTGTGTATGAAAACACCCATCTATCTATCTATCTATCTATCTATCTATCTATCTATCTATCTATCTATCTATCTATCTATCTATATACAGGGTGGCCCAAAAGTCGATTTACAGTTATCTCGTAGACACTTTAAATTTCTTTCAAAACATTTTATTGCATTTAAATTTCTATCTTACAATTAACTAAATTAGCATAGAATAATGGTTTCATTATTTTTCATAATTAAGATCTAAACTGTAAATATATGAATGTGAAAGAGATAGTTGAATGACTGTGAACCTACTTTTGGGCCACCCTGTATAT
>NC_068989.1:91520865-91522722 GCF_001194135.2 Octopus bimaculoides
ATATATATATATATATACATATGTATATATATAATGTAACAAAGAGGGAAAAAATTCCTTTAGTGGTGTGTAAAACATCCAATTCACTGGTACGTCAGTTGTGAACCACAGAAATAGGGGTATAAATACAAAATACAAACAATAAATTAGAGAAATACAAATGACAGTTTAACAATTTATTTATATTATAGTATTATATGCCATAAATATAATATAATATAACATATGATAATACAACTTTAAAAATTAATAAAAAACGTAAAAAAGCCAACAATTTGTTTCAACTTATATACATTATTTGATTTATTAACAATTCATATCCATGTATAAACGTCTCTTCGGGTTTTGGTTCAAAAGACAGACGAAATTCCAAGTAAAAGGAGTGCCAGATTGCAAAATGTTGATTCGAAATACCTATTTTTAGGAGCGTGAGCTTTAACTATTCAAATACATAACGTGTACCATAAAAAAACGAAAATAACGGACAGAATAATTAAGAAAAGAAATTCTACAACTTTCAGAATCTTTCTATATATCTCCAATAATATCAATTCAAATGCACTCATCCTTTTAACCCGATAAATAAAATCAACAGAAGCTTAAATCTACGATAATTGTAAACTATATTGTTTCTTACTTAGATAAAAAGATAATAAAGCATAATTATAAATGATACATATCGAAATTTTGCTACGTCTTTCAGAAATAACTAATTTCGAAGTAACTATCAAATAATGGTCCCTATTTACGTAAATTGCCGAAGGGAGAATTCCGTAAATGTAAATAAACGAAAGCATAAACATAAAATATGGATCTACGACGAATATAATCTATATTATTTCTTAGATAAAAAGTTTATAAACTATAAATAATATAGATTACGTCATATCTAAACAAACATTCATGGCTGCTTTTAAAAGGATTTTGTCCTTTATATATACTGTTCAGTATTTACGTGTTGAAAATAATTTATCTTTCTACTTCTTCTATAAATAATATATTTCACAACTTTACTAAATCTTTCGGAAGGAACGAAATTAGAGTGTTGGAATAAGAATACAATCTATAAAGTACACAATATTAGACATGAATTATCAAAATAATTAAGCTTAGTTTGCATCACAATTAATAAACATATTTACATAATTGAATGTTTCGTCAAAAAGGATCAGTAGAATAATTGCCAGACTTACAAATCTATACAGAATTCGGTTACTTTGAATAAATGCCCTCAAGACATGTCCCCATATGGTCGCAGTCCAATGACAGAAACCAGAGGAAGTAACAAACACATATGTCTCTGTACAAGCGCGCACGCACACACACACAGACACACACAGACACACACAGACACACACACACGTATATGTTAACGTTTCTTTTTATGTTCAGTAATAATAAAAACAATTTTACATTAATATGATCGGTTACCCAATAATTTATTATTCTCAAACGAGTATGTTGTTGACAAGGACTTCGAAGCTTCAGCCTCTGTTGACAACACTCTTGTTTAAAAAGTTTATATAATTTTATATAATTTTAAAAAAAAATTAATAATAATGATAATAATAATAATAATAATAATAATAATAATAATAATAATAATAATAATAATAATAGTAATTTCATCTACGTTCAAATTTACCATGGTGGAATATACCGTGGTGGAATTTACCTATGGTGAAATTTACCAGGTGGATATATATCATAGAAGTATATTTCAAAACGAAAATAAAAGCTACACGTGGAAAAGATATGGGGAAAGTAAGAACAATTCATAATACTTTTATTCCTCTTAATTCTACCTAAGTTCATCTAATTGTATATATTTATCGTTACTTTTCATAAAGAAGCCTT
>NC_068989.1:91525522-91526210 GCF_001194135.2 Octopus bimaculoides
CCCACTTCCTCATCCCCTCTCTGTCTCTCTTCCTCCTCTCTCTCTCCCGCCCACTCTCTTCATTTATTCTGGATGCAACAGCAGTTAAAATTTCAAAGGATTCCAACTATTTAATACTTTCCACAGATTCTAAGTGTTGTGCATAGCGTGAATATGGAAATATTTTAAAAGATTGCTACACAGATTCATTCCTAAGATCCCGGAAGGACCACCCAACTACGCGATATCGTATGTCATCTAACAAATGGCCGAAATATAAGATGTAGCAAAGATGGAAGTATTCGCAAGGCACACGCATAAAGCGGTTGATTGAAACATATACGAGATTAAACAGCCACATATACAGAGCTATGCAGATTATGGATACTAAGTGCTAATCCAAATGGAAAGTGTTTGGAATGGAGCCTACGTAAAGAATGCTAGTTCAGCCAGGGGATAAAATAAAAAGGTTATGCAGAGAAGAAAAGGAACGAGTTGAAAGTTTTGACTAATTATACGAAAACATGTGAACATGCACGCCATATTTAAAATTCGCGGTGTCAGCAGAAAGGAAGTGGGCGTTTGTGATTACAAAAATGTTTACATTGCATATGTGAATACATATATGCACAACATAAACACACACACACACACACACACACACACACACACACACACACACACACACACACACACACACACACACACA
>NC_068989.1:91526652-91530647 GCF_001194135.2 Octopus bimaculoides
GGCTTAGTGGATAAGGTGTTGGACTCATGATCGTAGTAATGTGGTTTCGATTCCTGGACAGGGCGATGCGTTGTTCTTGAGCAAAACACTTCATTTCACGTTGCTCCTGTCCACTCAGCTGGTAAAAAGGAGTCCTCTTACGAAGGACTGGCGTCCCATCCAGGTGTGAAATATATACGCCACTGAATCAGGGAAACCAGCCCTTATGAGCCTGGCATGGCTCGAGAGGAAACGCTTATTATTTCTATATGCATGTAAATATATATATATATATATATATATATATATATATATATATATATATATATATATATATAGATAGAGAGATATATATATTTAGATGGAGAAGACGGGATCTATGGTATGATGCTGTGCCGTCCAGTTCTAGGATTGGTGTAGCTGTCAGTTCCAAAATTCAGAGCTAAACTCTCCAAGATCACCGCATATCTCTCTCGTCTTTTCTCCAGGGAATAGAGACTCAGCTCCTTTAGCCTCTCCCAGTACCCCATCTTTTGCATCGAGTCAATCTTCTTTGTGTATCGGCGCTGGATTGCTTCAAGTTCCACAGTTTTTTTTCGCACTCTCTGGGGACCAGAGTTGAGGTCAGTAGTCCAACCGGATGTCAACGAAAGTCCTCCATATGAGTAGCAGGGCTTTCCGTTTCCTGGTTCAGAATGTCCTCCGAATCCATCTCGCCTGCACAGTGTTGCCATCTTGGTGATATGAACATGGAATGTTGCATCATTGCTGATGTGAACCCCCAGGTCACGCACCGACTCTGACTCTGGGATCGTATTACCTCCTGGTCCAGTGAATTCCGTTTTCTCGCCTGGTGTTGGGCCGATAGCCTGGTGTTGGGCCGATAGCCTGGTGCAGTGCCTGAAATTTCATAACATCGAACTGTATGTTATTTTTGTTAGCCCATTTATATATTTCATTCGTGCAGTTTTATTATGTCCTCTGGGTTCCTAACTGTCTGCGATACTTTTATGTTGTCAGCATAACTAGTCAGAATGGCTGACTGTTCGGCAGAGAGCACGTCTGAGAGGGCCACCACAAATTGTAGTGACCCCGATATAGTTCTCTGTGGGATTCCGCTGAGAATTGGTGTCTCTTCAGAGTGAGCACCATTGACTATAACTGTCTGACTCCTGCTCTCCAGTAAGTGATGCAGCCACTCTCCCAGTCTCCCAGTCTCCCTGTAATACTAACGTATCGCAGCTTGTGACATATCATGCCATGATCAAACTTATGGAAGGCCTTGGCAAAGTCGAAGTACATCACGTCTACAACTGACTGGCTTAGCTGTTGTTTCAGTACCCAGTCAAAGTACTGCAGCAGCTGTGTGAGACACCTCATCCCTAGACGGAAGTCATGTTGCGTGTTTGCAAGAAGGTCGTTTTATTCTAGGCATGTGATCAGTCTTTTACTGACAATGCGTTCCATCATCTTGCTAACATGGGAGGACAGAGAAATGGGCCTGTAGATTTTAGTATCTGCTCTGCTCCCCCCTTTGTGGACAGGGCATATTATACCCTCTTTTAACATGCTGAGAAGTTTATAACACGCAATGAATCTCTATCTGCAGTGGCTTTGTAAGATCCTTTTTACATGTCTTTATGAGAACGGCTGGGAGTCCATCTGGGCGCATTGCTGAGTTCGATCTCATCTCATCGATGACCGATATTACATCCTCTTCTGTTATGTGGATGTAATCGATGGTTACTTCTTTTCCGAATAGATTCCTTACATTGAAAAACACCACAGGCTTGTTTATTTGTATATTTTCCAGTGGAGAAGTGAAAACACTTCGGAATTGTTATTTAGTGCTTCAGTTATCTTCCCCGGGTCTGCAGTTAGTGAGCTGTTTTTACCAAATAGTGGTTCTATATTATAGCCTACTGAGACAGACTACTTTGCCAATGTGTACATGGCTTTAGGATTTCTTTTTATACTTTCGACTGCCCAGGTTTCTCTTTCTTTTTCATGGAGGTGTTTGAGTTTATATTCAATCTCGATGAATTCGTCTGCCAGGCGGAGTTTCACAGTCATTGAGGTGTTTATTTAAACGATTCGCATGAGTATTCTCCTGACACGGGCAATGGTGTTTTTTTTTCGTATTACCTCCCTTCTCTGGGATATATTTAATGCATATGAGTCGCATTTTGATATGAATTTATTGAGTTTCATATCTATGTCTTGCATAGAGAGAGTTTTAGGTCAGTCATACTGGAGTATCTGTTTTTCAAGTCACTTCCAGTCAACCTTATAGAAATTTAGGCTGGATAGGGTTTATGCGCCATCACTGCCAAGTTTATCTTTAGTTAATTCCGGCCATACATTGTCAGTTCTATCATGTTTATTAATGTCTGAGAATATTGTCGGTGATATATTTACGTTGTAGATAATTTCTACATTCTTTGTAAAACAGAGGTCCAGGATATTTTTGTGCCTGGTTGGAGACAACATGATCTGCTCCATGAATTGCTTCATTTCGCTCTTTGTGCGTCATCCCTGGGGTTATGTTGCTCTCAGGCCACCTGATGTTGGAGAATATGAAGTCATCCATTATGAATATAATAGTACGTTGATTCAATTGTATTAGTTCTTCTTTTATCGCACTGAGCATTTCCTCAAAATTTCCATCATGATTTGAAGCATCAGATGAGCGATATAGAGTTTAATATCACTATATCAAGTTGTTTTAGATGTACTATGAGTGTCTCACACACAGAGTTCGCGGATATACATTGCAACTCCACGGGGACTCTTTCCCTTCTGCCTGTACGGAAGACAGCATACATTGGTATATGTATCTCCGCATCATTTATGTCTGTAATCAGATCTGTTTCTGCAAGCGCAATGCATATAGCTCGCTTACATTGTTCTGTAGCAGGCCACATAATTATTAGGAAAAATGGCATTGGTGTTGGTGTGGTGGGTGGCTTGGTGGTAGTGATATCCTACAGAGATCCATCAATTGTGGCGGTCTTACGTGCGAGGGTACATAACTCAGCTTTGTATGTAGCCATGACAACCGTTGCACTATTTCCTGTGCCATACTTAAAAAATGTTGTTGTTCAACCGCTGCAGCTTGTACTGCATCAGCATATGAATTCTTTCTGGCCTCCTCTTCTGCAGGATTGTGCTGGGATATAGATTTTTCCAAATGTGGTTGTTTCTTTCGTAGTTTGAGTGATGGACTCTGCGCCAACGCTGGCAAAGCGGCAGTTTGTCCCTCTCTCTACATGCCAGCAGACACCTATTTTGTGGAACTTGCAGTTAGACGTTTTTCTCTAAGAGTGGTTGATTTGGGTTTTTATTTTGGAACCATTTTCACTTGACTTTCGACTGCTTTCTTCTTTTTCTACATTGCTGCTATATTATATATAGACGCATGAGTAGCTGTGTGGTAAGAGACATGTTTCCAAACCGTATGGTTCCGGGTTCAGTCCCACTGCGTGGCACCTTAGGCAAGTGCCTTCTACTATAGCCTCGTTCCGACCAAAGAATTGCGAGTGGATTTAGTAGACAGAAACTGAAAGAAGCCCCTATTATATATATGTATTTGTTTGTCTGTCTGTACATCCTACATCGCTTGATATATATATATATATATATATATAAAGTTATTAATATTTCTAAGTCTCTCTAAAGGAGACTACGGCAGCGGTACTGGAAATTAATAGTTATCGCCAAGCCAACATGGCAGTCCCAAAATTAGGACGAAAGCTGCCGTGAATTAGCTCCAAGAAGCCATCGCCTCTAGCTAGCTATGTGACACACGAAACCTGTGTCCTTTATAACCTTCGAACAGGGGAGGTCAGCAGTGTCCCCCTGCTGGTTTGGCATCTGCAGACTAGACTAGTTTCAGGGTGTTGCCCCTTGTCAATGCAGAGTAGCCAAGCCTTAGCCAGGCGGCGCTGCTGACTATCTGCTCGAAGGTTATTTATCTAATTTCAGTGGAATCTATCCACTGGTTTTCAGAAATAGAG
>NC_068989.1:91531944-91532830 GCF_001194135.2 Octopus bimaculoides
ATATATTTAGCTGTCTATCTATCTATCTATCTATCTATCTATCTATCTATCTATCTATCTATCTATCTATCTATCTATCTATACACACACACACACACACACACACACACATATATATGCTTCGTGTAATGTTTTATATTTTATAGACATCCATATAAGTAAAGTGATATGGAAAAAAAAACACATGTAGGCAAACCCACATTCGTGACCATACACATTCACAAAATAATACACACGCAAATACACGTACATACACATACGTGCACTTATATATAACACACACTCACACACACACACACGCATACACACACGCACATACATAAACACACACAAAAACATGATATTGCCTTCTATCACGGATTTAATTCGTAATCGTAGCTTATCATATTAACGGTGCTGCTGTAATTATTACGAAAACAACAACAACAACAATATTTGAAAACATAAAATAAACCTAAACAAAAAGAAGCCTTATATCCAACCAAGAACAAAAAGCAACGACAGTAAGAACAACAACAACAATAATGAAGAAAGAAAAGCATATATATGTTGAAAAGGTTATCTCGCGAACGATTTATGAAAAATCAATTTTGTTTTTGTTTCTCGTTTTTATATGTTTTACAATATTATTCTTTATTTTTTGTTTTGGTTTTGCTTTTTTTTTTTTCGTTGAGGGGTTTTCATTCGTTGAAAGAATATCTTGGTATTCATATGAAGATTCTTTCTTCATCTTAAAGATAGAAGATTTCCAAGTACACCACGGAAAAATCTCAGATAGGATTGCCGCAGTCATAGGGGGGAAAAAAATACAAGCATCTCGCCTTTATATTACATTTTATGGCTGTTATAGATACGCACGCACACACACGCACACACACACACACAC
>NC_068989.1:91535565-91539671 GCF_001194135.2 Octopus bimaculoides
TATATATATATATATATATATTAGATTGGATTCTTTCAGCTTCCTTCTGCGAAATCTACTCACAAGGTTCTGGTCGACCGGAGGCTATAGCAAAAGACACCTACTCAGAGTGCCTTCTTTAGTACTCTGGTAAGGTGTCTAATCTCACGCAGTAAGATTGAATGCGGAGACATGCAGTTGGGAAGTAAATCCCTTGCCATGCAGACTCGCTAGTGCCTATATATTCTGTCATGTTAAATATTTTGACAAGATTAGCGATTTCATTCGGTAGTTAAGGCTGGTTGGAGCGTAACACTGGCACAATTCATGACAAGCACTGTCTGTTATGTTACAGACATTTAATGTATGCCATAAACTTAAGTAACTTTTATTTCATATGGAAGAAACGTATGTTTTGAAATGTATAGCGGAATAGATTCTGCCTCTTTTACTTCCTGAGTCTGAATCCCAACAAGATCCCGACTTTATCCTTCCGCAATCTATAAATAATGGATCATTGAAATACTAAAAGTGACATAGTTTTCTACACGTTTTAAACTTTGAGCTGGAGGGCTAAGAATGCCAGATATCTGGTTTGCGTAGCGTGTAAGTGACAAACATCCGGACCGCCCTCCTGAACATGAAACCGTCACATTGAATGTTTCAATGGCAATATTTTTGGTGGGAGGGAGAAATAACATGCATTGATCCCAGTCCTTACTTGGTGCTTTATTTTATCGACCATGAAGGGATGAAGCACAAAGTTGTAGAATGTGGGATTTTAACTCAGAGCGTAAAGACGCATATGAAATGAAACTTGTATCTTGTCCGACGTGCTAACAACTCTGCTAGTTTATCGCCTTGCTTTTAATTTTGAAATTAAATAAATATCAGTAAATTGATTGTCATATGACATATAGGAGAAAGATGTTTATATAATCAAACGAATACATTAAAATATTTCAACGAAAGGAATATAGAAAAGAAGTAATTTCGATATCAATCAGAAATCATATACGAACAGAGACTGGGAAGCTGTATGGAGATGTTCAGAAGGACCGATTGTTGTTATATACAGGGTTATTCAAAAAGAATGAACCGATTTCTTTACGCAATATTTTAATTAAAAAAAGGCAATAGAAACTCCAGCAAAGTCACAAGTATTTACTCCCAATCAACCTTTATTTCCTGTCTTACAAAGTGTTCAATGTGGCCACCACCTGCAAAATGGGCAACGTCAATGCGATAAGAGGATTCCTCCCAGACGCGTATCGGCATATCACGATCGACTGAGTTGATCGGTGTTGTTATTCGATGTTTAAGGTCATCGAGGTTAGTGGGAAACAGTGGAACCGAAACGCGGTCTTTTACATATTCCCACAAGAAAAAATCACATGCCCTACATATATATATATATATATATATATATATATATATATATATATATATATATATATGTATGTATGTATGTGCGTGTGTGTGTGTGCGTGTGCATGTTTGTGTGTAAATACGTAGCATGCATTTATGAATATGCGTACGTGTGTCTGATCTGTCTGTGCGTCTATGTCTAGTGTGTGTAAGTATTCATAAAATTCGTTCTTGTTTCTATGTTTTATCAACTTCTCAGTCTTGCTCTTTAAACGTCCACCACTCTTTTTGTACATTATTTCTACGACCACGACCGCCACCACTACCACCACCATCACCACTAACAACAATGACAACAGCAACGACAACAACAACACCCCCATCATCATCAGCATCGTCATCACTACTATCAGCATCTCTGTCGCCAGCGTCACCCTCAATATAATATCGATCGAATGGACAAATAGTAGAAATGAATTTATAGCACCATTAACATCCATACACCTTACTCTTCGCGAATGTACTTCGGACCTCACACAAGCATATACACACTGACATATAATCGTACATTTATAGCCACAAGCATACACAGGTGTACAAAGTCACGCGTACGTACACATATATCTCAACTCAAACGTATATATATATATATACACTCTGAATCCACCTACAGATATACTCGTATAACTGTCCGGTTTGTTCGCTGTACTGAATATATATTGTGAATATACGACATCATTAAACGCATTATTCACTGTATCTTAATGCTGACCCAAGCTTATTTCTAAATGCTTCTGCTACGCTGCTGCCAGTGCCGTAGCTTTTGGCTATATTTTCTATTGATTTCTGTTTCTGCTTTCATTTCTACAAAACTCACCACTCGCGCCATAGTATTTCAAGATTTAACAAATTAAAGATGGCCGACATTTGTTGCTTTTATTGCGTTGCTGCTTTCTCCACCCCTCTCTATCTCTCTCTCTCTCTCTTCCTCTGTCTCTCTCTCTCTTCCTCTGTCTCTCTCTCTCTCTTCCTCTGTCTCTCTCTCGCCCCTCCCATTCTCTTCTCTCCCTGTTTGATCTGTCAGCATCTATTTTGCATTTCTTTTGAAGCAAATTAGAACATTGCCGTGATATTAATAATAAAAATAAAAATTTTGCAAATCACTATAAAATTTATTGTTTGACGAATAAAGAGCTATACTGAGTTTGATGATTGTTGTTCATTTGACAGTCGGTAGTGGGTGATGTTGAGTAGGGCGTGTGTGGAGTGTCATTTATTACTGTACTTGTTGCTGCTGCTGCTGCTGCTGGTGGTGTTGTATTTACTGCTGCTCTCCTTCATGTTTTCCTTGTTGTTGCTATTCCATCTAGTTTTATTCCTCTAACCGATGCTGTCGTTTCTCTTTTTGCTTTTATTCCTAAGTACGTTATTATTGTTGTCCTACTTGTGGTTTTATGACTCAAACTCTTATTGTTGCAGTTGTTGTTCTTGCTGCATTTAGTTATAATCTTCACTCTGATACATTTATTGTTCTTTCTCTTTGTTGTCGTTGTTATTGTTACGGTTGTTTCACGTGCAGTTTTATTACTCGCACCCCTGTTTGTTCTTGGCGTTGTTGTTGTTGTTGTCGTCGTTGTTGGTTTTCTAAATAGTTTGATGGACTACAAGTTGTTCAAAAATTTGAATTTGATCTTACAGCTCTTTTTGCTGTTAGTTTTACTCTTGTCAAGCTTATTATATATTCTATTGTTCTTGTCATTCCCGATCTTAATGTCGTAGTATTTGTTCTGTACAGTTCAATGAGACAGAAGTTGGTGGAAAAAAAAGTTTAGGCGTGGTTAACGGGAATTAATGTAGTACAGTGTTTAGTTTTACGTGAGTTAATTTTAATGTGGTATATAGCATTAAAGCAGTGATGTTGGATAGGTTAGCAAAAGTGTGGTTTATTTTCAATTTTGGTATACGTCATCGAGGTTTCGATCTGTATGATACTTTAATAGGACACAATGTGCTTCAGATGAGAAATTTGTAAGATTTCTTTCTCTTTTTTTTCTGTGGATTCCGGGGAAGAAGCATAGCCTTTGCAAGACCCTTCCAGACCCTTCCAGACCGGTAGGATGTGATGTCACTGATGTTCGACCTATACTATTGCAAGTCGATACGTTTAAGAAAGCTATGAACAGAAAGGGTGTTCCTCCGGTCGGACATTCTAAGAAGTAATTGCAAAGAGTAATAGGTATGGGTAAACATCCTTTCTGAGGCATATAAATTCATAAGGCCGGTTTGCCAGTTTCAGTGACGCATATACATCACCCAGGATGGGACGCCAGAATTATTTATCTTTACTAAATGGGAGAACTGGAGCAACGTGAAATAAAGTGTTTTGCTCAAGAACACAACGCGTCGCCCGGCCCAGGAATCGAAGCCACAATCTTAGTATCATGAGTCCCAACTCTTAACCACGAAGGCGCGCGTCTCCACGCTGTGTAATGATTTGTGTGTGGTAAGGTTGGGGTTGGAGACTATATTAGTTATGACAAGTGGAGAGATAACGGTTTCGGAAGAGACGATTGAGAGCATGAAATTGGACTAAGCACTTACGAGGGACGGACGCCGTGAAATGATCGGTAGGAATAACAGGAAGAGAGCATTCACGCTGAGGCTGAAGCGCAACTGTGAGGGATCGTAGTGTAAGTTAGCAAGGAGCCTTCCAATTATAAAAGACAGCCATCATAATGAAAAAGACAGGAACCTGTTGT
>NC_068989.1:91543932-91544868 GCF_001194135.2 Octopus bimaculoides
ATATATATATGTATGTATATATATATATATATATCGATTCATGTATATGTTTCTGTGTGAAAGTGAGTTTTTGCATAACCAGTTATTGTGGGCGCCAATAGCGGAGACATTCTATGAGGTGTAGGTAATATATCTCTAGTTTATTTATCGCGAGATTTCACACTAGTCTCGTTATTTCCAATTGAGCAAATACAGGTTTATCAAGTTCGTTACATCAAAGATTGAAGCCAATTTCCTTCATTGATATTCATGAATTTCTTCATCAGAACTGTCGATCGAATAATCATAGAGTTAATATGATTCGAAACTCGACCCTCACTTCGATCACAAGAATTCTTCATACCTCCATTTATTGTATTGTCAGAAAATTTCGTGCGTTTTATTTATTATTATTTTTTGTCTCAATTAATTTTATTTTTCGATATGACATTCTAATGTCTTATGTTTGTAAAGAGGTAAAATCAGTTCAAATTTCGAAAACGATGAAGATAATTAGTGGAGGACAAATAGAGTTAATATATATATATATATACTTTTCTGTATATTCTTTTATTTTTTTATTTGTTTCAGTCATCTGACTGCGCCCATGCTGGAGCACCGCCTTTAGTCGAACAACTCGACCCCAGGACTTATTGTTTGTAAGCCAAGTACTTATTCTATCGGCGTCTTTTACCGAATCGCTAATTTACGGGGACGTGAACACGCCAACATCGTTTGTCAAGCGATGGTGGGGGTACAAGCACAGACACAGAGACACACACACACACACACACACACACACACACACACACACACACTCACACACGCTTCTTTCAGCTTCCATCTACAAAATTTACTCATAAGATTTTGGTCGGCCTGAAGCTATAGTAGAAGACACTTGTCCAAGGTGGTACGCAGTGGGACTGAACCCGGAACCATGTGGCTAGTACGCAAGCT
>NC_068989.1:91545111-91547621 GCF_001194135.2 Octopus bimaculoides
TATATATATATATATATATATATTGTACATTAATTCAGGTTACGCTTGAAAGGATTGAAAAGGAACAATATTTGCCCGAGCGTGTGGAATCGTTAAAGCGTTTGATGAAATAACTTGCGATAGTTTCCCGGCTCTTCTGTGTTTTACTCCGAGTTCAAATCCCGCTGAGGTCAACTTTCCCTTTTCCGCCTTTCGGCTTTGACGAAATACAAAGCCAGCCAATCACTGAGATCGATACAATTAACAAACTACGCTGCCATCCACTACAATTTTTTATTAATGGCGGCGAGGTGGCAGAATCGTTTGCACGTCGGGTAAAATTCTTAGCAGCATTTCGTTTGTCTTTAAGTTCGGAGTTCGAATTCCGTCGATGTCGACTTGCCCTTTTATCGTTTCAGGGTCAATGAAATTAGTACCAGTTGAACACTGGGTGGATGCAATCGGCTTACTCCCTATCCCGAAATTGTTGGTTCTGTGTCATAATTTGAAACAATCATTTTCATGCGAAATGCTCTTTTTGGTGTTGAACACTATGTAGACCATGACAAGGACTCCTTCGATCGAAAAATACTTCTGCCTTACCCTGTTTGTACTTTCGCATCGTACATCCCTAATTTAGAACGGTTCGACCTGAAGAAAACTTCACTGCTCTTTCTAGCAGATCAACTGAACATGCAGAACGGAAGAAATATTTTACGGCCGAGGTGGGGGTTTGTTTCAAGCGCCTGAAAACATAATTAATTAATTCTGAGCTGAAAAAACAATGAATCTAATTTTAGAAATTCATATGTATGCAAGCATGGCATTTCAGCCTCATGCTTCCGGGTTCTTTCCCACTTCACGGCATCAAGGTCAGGTGTCGTCTTTTAATGACTGGTTCGACCAATGCCTTGTGAATGATTTTGATTGAGGGAAAGCCTGTCACAAGCATTTATTATGTGTGCGTGGTATGTGATGTTGGTATTATGATGTTGGTATTATGATGTTGGTATGTTAACGTCTATACATCTTAACGTGCTCGGTAAAAGAGACCGGTAAAACTAGTAGCAGATACATATTAAAAAAGCATGTGTTCGGTAGGTCTGTTCGACTTAATCTTTTAACTGGTGCTCCAGCATCGCCTGAATTCAAAGAGTGTTTTCATAAGCATTTGGACGTAAAGTAATATTCGCTGAATACTGTTTTTAGTAAACAAATGTTTGTTCTTTATGTAGTCAATGCTTGTCAGTTCTTTTTAGTAAGACACAACTTAGCGTCAGTCTGTCTCTTTCTCTCTGTCTGTCTGTCTGACTGTCGCATTCCCTCTCCTCCGCTTATATACTTGTATGCTTGAGAACATGTAAATCTATCTATCTATCTATCTATCTATCTATCTATCTATCTATCTATATATATATATATATATATATATAAATATATGTACCTATGTGTGCGTGTGTGTGAGGGAACCTACGTAAAGTATGTTTATATATATTAAAAAGTTCTGTAGATGAATAATTAGGTATATGTATATATATATATAGAGAGAGAAACTTATATATATGTTTGTGGTTGTACGTTTATATTTAACGCTTATATGTGTAATAAGATACATAATTATATATGTGTATGCGTGTTTATATATACATATACATACGTACGTACACACATGCATATACGTATACATATATGCACATATATCTATATGCTTATATATACACACACATATGTGTATGTTTGTGTATTGTGTGTGCATGTGTGTGTGTGTGTGTGTGTGTGTGTGTGTGTGCGCATCTCTGACGGTGTGTATGTATATATGTATGCATGTATATGTATGTACATATATTCCCTTAACTTAAAATTGCCGGAAGACCGCTCTCAATGTTATCCGCAGAGGATTACGTTTCGTTGAATTTTAATATCTCAATTTGAATCTCTAAACACACACGCGCATACGTGCATACATACTTACATACCTAGATACATACATACAGACATACAAATGTGTGTGTGTGTGTGTGTGTCTGTGTGTGCGTGTGTGTGTGTGTGTGTGCGTGGGTTTGTATCTGTGTCTATGTGTCTCTATGTATCCTTATATATTAACCAATTCGGAATGGAGAATACAGTCCTGGCGTCTATAATCTGCACATTTAATCCCATTTAATTTACCTACTACTTATACATACTTCAAAAACAATTACATCATCAGTCACACCCCGCCATCTCTCTCTCTCTCACTCTGTCTCCCTTTCTCACTATCTCTCTATATCGTTATGCATATTTATTTCACTTGTGATCTGTCTCTATCTCTCTCTAATTGTCCGCCTACTTATCCTCTCTCCCTCTTTCTCTTTTCACCCAATCTCGCACGGTCACAAATTCTGTTGACCTTCATTTATTTCAGTTTATCTATCCATCTTTTAATCTATCTATCTATCTATCTATCTATCTATCTATCTATCTCTTTCTCTCTCTCTCTCTCTCTCTCTCTCTCTCTCTCTATATATATATATATATATATATATATATAT
>NC_068989.1:91548195-91554850 GCF_001194135.2 Octopus bimaculoides
TATATATGTATATATATATTACCTTATTCTATAATTGTTTCTGCTAGAGTTTACCATCTTGTAGTTTTCTTTAAATATTTATAAATTTCCTATGCATATACATTATGGCCATATCACGTTGGAGCATCGGTTCTTCTCCGATCACCGAAGTTAAGCAGCCTCGAGGATGACGAGTACTTAGATGGGTGACCGCTTGGGAAACCTAAGTGCTGTAAGTGTCTCACACTGTAGGCACACAAGTGGATGTGTGGTAAGAAGCTTGCTTATCAACCACATGGTTCTGGTTTCAGTCCCACTGCGTGGCACCTTGGGCAAGTGTCTTCTACTATAGCCTCGGGTCGACCAAAACTTGTGATTGGATTTGGTAGACGGAAACTCAAAGAAGACCGTCGTATATATATATATATATATATATATATAGTTAAAAAAAACAATAGCAAAAAAACAAAAAAACAACAAAGTGAGGACGTGATATGGATAGTATTATTGGACGCTCAGGAAAGGAAAGAGATAGTGTATGATGTTTTGTGTGTATGTGTTTGTCCCCCCCCCAACCGATGCTGTTATGTATACGTCCCCTTAATCTAGCGGTTCGGCAAGAGACACTGATAGAATAAGTACTAGGCTTAGAACGAATTAGTCCTGGGGGCGATTTGCTCGACTAAAGGCCGTGCTCCAGCATGGCCGCAGCCAAATGACTGCAGCAAATAAAAAATAAAAGAACAATTGCTGACAGTAGATTTGAGCATTGATTGTTGCATTAGGTGGTAACAATTCAAAGTGAATTACTCCTTTGCAATCCCACCAGATAGAGAGAAGATCCTTTTCCCCCATGAAGTTCCCTTCTCGGTTGTGGTTGAGGTTTTGCCCTTTTAGCAAGCCACTGTTTACGACGTTTAACATTTCGATAGAAGTTCCGCTTCTCATCACCAGTCACAAATCTATCCAAAAAGAGTGAAATAAGTTCGCGAGAATGGAGAGAAGAGCAGATGTCAATTCGGGATTTGCGGTTGCTTTCGGACAATTCATGAAGCACCCATTTTCCAAGTTTAGGAACCTTTCCAAGTTGTTGAAAATGATGATGAACAGTTGTATAGTTTGATCTAAGTTTTATTGCCAATTCTTCAACTGATAATGCAGGAGTTTCTCCAAGTAATGCCTCAAGGAGCTTATCATCGAACTCAACTGGACGTCCTGTTCGATCTTCATCTTCAAGGCTGAAATCTCCACTTCTGAATTTTGCAAACCATCTTCTGCAAGTTCTTTCATTCAATCAATCTTTCCCATAAACTGAGTGTATGTTTCGAGTCGCTTCGGCTGCAGAGTTTCCTTTTTTGTACTCATAAAGCATTATGTGCCTTAAATGCTCTTTGGATACTTCCATGTTAGAAAGGGTTTTAATCAAAGAAATTTTAATTCTATTATTTTGTAAAATAATATTTAATTGGTTTAAATATACACTAATGCATAAAAATAATTTTAAAATTCCATTAGACATTCTAAAATACTATTAAATTTCATTCAATTTTAAAAAAGGTAAAATCGGACAGAACTTATGGGATGACATGACAAATTATGTAAATAATACATATAATGCTCATCCTTTAAATATAGAACTGAATATTTCTGTTCATATTCCAAATTATCATTCTTTTTAATCCTCTTCATTTTCCCTAAAGATGAGCATATATGTTAGTCAAAAGTTTTTTTTCAAATAAATTCTGTATCTTTGGATATTTTTGTTGGGCGAGGAAAAACGTGCTTAGAAGAAATATATTTGTTAATAAAGAAGCTAGTCCTTAATTTGGAACACAAGTGTGTTCTCAAATGTATATCAAATTCTCTTTTGAAGAAACGAAACTATTGATGTATTTCTTGAATTACGAAGAACAAGGAAGTAACCAAAGAGAAGAATAGGAATATATTTACTCTGCATATCAGCTTCGTTCTTCTTGACATAACACGACAAAGCTGTCAAGAAAATTAAATAAGTAACGGAAGCTTAGATAAATTAGCAGTTTCTTGGTTGCATCCTCTCACTTTTATTTGCATGAGGACTTTACGTTTTCTTCTTAAAATTTTCCAAATATGTTTATTACTGAACACCAAGCACAATAATATCTTTTTATATTTACTTCACGAATCATGCATCGTACCTTTCGCAACTACAAAGCAATGCCTCCTTCGCTAACGAGGTTAATAAAACCCGAATGAAGCTTGAGTTCTTTCCCTTAGTTGTCAAAAAATATAAATAACATTTATTAGACGTTAGCCGATCTCGCTACTTTTTCTCTCTTTCTTTCTGCATCATTATTAATAGTTATCTGCGTAATGCTCTCTGTATTAAATATATTAGCGCTAACTTATTTTATAGATTATGTTAAGCGAGTTTTGGATTTTCGTAGAATCGGTAACAATATTGAAATGAAATATTTACTTCTCAAAGTGACATCTAGTGGGTTAATATAATGTACATTGCTTCTTAAAAGGAGCCAGATGATTGCGTTTATTTATGGAGTTGACTTTCGCAATATTAAGATTCCGTTATTCTGCAAGCCTGATATTCAATATATTCGTTTTTCATGTATATATATATTATAAGCATATGTATGTCGTTTATATAAATATTTGTTAGTTACTTGGACTGATATATTGATACTAAATTACTTTGATAGTGACAGATCAACATTATATTTTCCCATAAACATAACTATATTTGTCACTGATAGACTTATTACATATATGAATCTCAAAGTAATATGCAATAAAGCTAACCAATCGAAAGCTGGAAATAAAGAGTGAGAGAATGAAGCGAAGTATTTATCTCGCCGTCTCTTCATGTTATTATATATTTGCTCACACACAAATTGCGTTTGTTGTTTCTTCTTCCTAGCTATACGTGAACCATAAATATTGGTTTCAAATTTTGGCACAAGGCCAGCAATTTCACGGTAGGGAATAGGTAGATTACATCACACCAATGCTCAACTGGTACTTATTTTATCGACCATGAAAGAATGAAAAATAAAGTCGACTCCGGCGGAATTTGAAGTCAAAACATAAAGACGGACGAAATACCGCTCAGCATTTTATCCGATGTACCAACGTTTCTGCCACTCACCGCCTTACATAAACCAGAAATATTCTCACATCATATTTGCTGATGTTTTTCTTCGTTGTTGAGGGATGTCTTACTGTTTTTTCGCCCATGGTCAACACTATCGAGTAAACCTATGATTAGAAACATCCAAGAGGTGACCCTCCTGTCTTACTAGGACTATGTAGACGGCGAATTGGCACATTCAGACAAAAGCATTAATAATACAGCTCTATATTTAAGAGATGAGGAATTATGTACATTATTTACACTATTTACATTTGACGGATATTTGTCCTCATCTTTGTTGCTGACACAACGTTTCGGCTGATATACCCTCCAGCCTTCATCAGATGTCTTGGGGGAAAATTTCGAACCTGGGTTCTCATTCTAAAGGTTTTTTTCGATGTTATTCTTCTTCGTCTTCTTCTTCTTATTATTATACAGGCCACTGCCTGGAATCTAACTCGGAATCTTGGGGTTAGTAGCCTGCGCTCTTAACCACTACGCCATATGCCCACGTTCGAAATTTCCCCAAGATATCTGATGAAGCCTGGAGGGTATATCAGTCGAAACGTTGTGTTACCAACAAACAAGATGAGGACAAATATCCGTCAACTGTAAATAATGTAAAAGCATTAATGTCTACGAATATTTATTAAATGTTTTACTTAAATAATGTTTACCCCACTGGTGATACTCGCTAATCTCCTAGCTATGGATCCTGTCGAGTAACATTACTCAGGTGGTACTTCCGAGGGCCCCTATTCCACTTGCATGTATATGCAATACCACTCTATGGTAATTGTCCTTTATACTTTACGTTCTGAGTACCCAGACAGGTGTGGCTAACGTAGCTATATCTAACCGACAAAGCCCGAAATTCTGGGTGAGGGGGCCAGTCGATTTGATTAACCCCAATATTCAACTGTTATTTAATTTATCAACCCCGAAAGGATGAAAGGCAAAGTCGACCTTGGCGGAATTTGAACTCAAGACGTAAAGATAGACGAAATACCACTAAGAATTTCGTCCGGCGTGCTAACGATTCTGCCAGATCACTGCTCTTGATTTCTTAGATATTGAAGGGAGAAAGAAATAAGAACAAAAACCTTAATGTCTCCTCTCACGGATAATTATGGACTGCAGTGTTAAAAGTTGATTAGTTCACTGCTTGTTTAATAGTGAACAATTTTTATTAAGTTTGAATATCGTACTTAATTTTACACAAGACAATGGATGTCCTGCAAATGGCATCTATTTCTTGTTTGAAGGATGTAAATGTCTGATGCTTTCCTTAAACCATGGATGATAATTTTGATAATCAAGGAATCCAATAAGAATCTACTTATACTGTTGATAAAGTTTTCTGTCGTTTTTGGTATAGCGCAATGGGCAGCTGGAAAGTCCATAACCAGCACATAGCGCTTGTCGGGGGATTCGTTGAAACTTATTGCATATTGCATTACGCATAATCAGTGTGTAGCACTTCACAAAGAAGTAACAGTTAATCACAGAAAATTCCAACAAGCTTATATGAAGTTCTATGAGGAAAACGTAGCTGCTAATTCTAACAATTAGCACAATATAGCGATTCCCTTTTCTCTATATTTTTCTGCTCTTGAAGCGAATATAATATAAATAGTAAAACTGCTCTGGAGTTACCATCTTACTTTAGAATGGCCTTCATGCACAGACATATAAACAAAGTCAATCCAGGCATGCCCATCTCGTTTTTTTAAAAATTAAAACATAGTGAATCTGTAGCTACATTACGGAAGGTATATTTCTTGTTTATCTGTTCTACGCGCCGCGTATGTGTGAGGCTTAGATTCGAGACAGATATGAAGCATATTTCTTGCCATCACACAAACTCTTCCTCGTTGCTTCGTATCCATGGGACATGAGAAAGTTTGTAATTAATGTTTTCGTTAATGCCACGCATATGACAGTAATTGATGCTAAACCCTGACCCGATGAAATATTAAGCAATATATACATGTACTTAGAGTACCAGGGTGAGTGAGTACTTCAAAGACTTTTCCAGTTCCAAATTTACGAATCATAAATTATATCTTTTAGCTTTTGATGATTTCGGTAGTAAGCAGTAGATTGTGTGTGTGTGTGTGTGTGTGTGTGTGTGTGTGTGTTTGTGCGTATCATCAAGTTCTCTCTGCGTTTTTGTTGAGTAATCATTCTCTTCTTAGTTATTCAACAGTGTATATATGTATATATATGTATATAAATATTAATATATATATATATATATATATATATATATATATATATATGTGTGTGTGTGTGTGTGTGTGTGTGTGTGTGTGTGTGTGTGTGTGTGTGTGTGTGTGTGTGTGTGTGTGTGTACATGCACAAATATTTATATGTGTATGAGTATATAAGCGTATGAGTGGTCGTGTGATGTGTGCGCTCATATATGTAGAGTGCAAGAAAGTGAAAGAGTGCGCAGGAGGGAGAGGTTGAGTGGAAGTCAGACAGAAATCCAATATCCGCGTCTTTCATTTACTACAATACACAGGGAGCAAGCGGCAGGAATTATTAATGTCCTCAGTTCTTAAATAATTGGATACCATTGTAAGTGTGGCGGCGATTCCGGGCATATTTAACTCTTGGACATTTCTGCTTTTCCATTAAAACTTGAAAATCTTCGCTTGAATTCTCACCGGGCCAGAAAACGAAAGAAACTTGCATCAACGGCGTGAACACTTATCATTGTTGAAGACGCGTAATGTCAAGATAAAGAAGCGATGAAAGAAAAGGTCAGCTCAGTGCAATTTCAATAAACGACATCTTAGATAATATTGTTATTTAACCCAAGTAATTATTGTTTGGCAATGATGGCCGTTGTTGTTGTTGTTGTTGTTGTTGCTGATGATGTGAAAGTTGTTGATGATAGAGTCGGTAAGTGTAGTGTGATGTGAGTTCGTGTGTTGAGTTTTGTGGTTTGGGTGTTTTTGCGTCCTTAGTGGCGCTGATTTTAATAATAAGTAGCAGCTCAATTTTAGATAAGAAAATTTGGAGGAGACGCTTTCTTAAACATATATATATATATATATATATATATATATATATATGTGTGGCTATGTTTATGTATTCTATATACACACATGCATACATACACACATATACACACTCACATGTCTATTTAGGCGCATGCATATGCGCGCGTGTGTGTCTATGCGCGTCTGGAAAATAGAAAGAATTTTTTTTTAATTACGTAAAGAAATAAAAAGTGGTGTTTGATGATAAAGATGAAAGAAATATTTGCGAGAGAATAAGATAAAAGATAGAATGAGAGTGAAGGAGAGAAGATGAGAGAGTGAGAGATAGATAGATAGAGAGAGTGAGAGAGAGAGAGAGAGAGAGAGAGAGGAAAGAAAAATGTGAAGAAAACAGAAAGCCTAAGTGTGATTAACTGGATGTGTGTGTGTGAGAGAGAGAGAGAGAAAAGAGAAAGTGATAGAGAAGAACAAGAAGAAGAAGAAGAAGAAGAAGAGAGAGAGAGAGAGAGAGAGAGAGAGAGAGAGAGAGAGAGAGAGA
>NC_068989.1:91554949-91555962 GCF_001194135.2 Octopus bimaculoides
AGAGAGAGAGAGAGAGAGAGAGAGAGAGAGAGAGAGAGAGAGAGAGAGAGAGACGGAGTGAGCGAGAGAGAGAGAGAGAGAAAGCGATGAGATACACGAGAAACAAAAAAAAAGCAGTAAAAGGTTGTGAAAGCGCATGGGGGAACATGTTAGAGTAAGAAACTGGAAGAACAACGAATAAATGGTGTCATAATTATGAATGAGTGAGTGAGTGAGTGAGTGAGTGAGTGAGTGAGTGAGTCAGTCAGTCAGTGAACGAGGGAGCGATTGAAACAGGTTTATAAAGGCCGCAACAATGATAAAAACAACGGATAAAACATAGTTCCCTAACGAGGTTGAATAAGACAGAAACAATTCCACCGTCTTTTCTTTTTCTCTGTTCCTGAAGATCGGATCCCTATCTCATTGTAATCTGCGTTTAATTAATATTAATTAAAATGAATTAAAATCTTCGGATTATTCTCATTACTAAGGAGGTCGTTATAATGATTTAAAATTTCTTTTTCTGCAATTTTAAATGCAATATGCCAGCATCGCTTTGCTAAGATGTCGTTATGCAGCGGGCAGACCAGAGTGTATATTCCCTATTTTTCAACTGATTTTTGTCCCACCACCATAACTTGACAACGGATGCTGGTTTATTTACGTCCCCGTCAACTAGCGGTCCGGCAACGAGAGACCGATATTCGATTTATTCGACTAAAGATAGTGCTCCAGCATGGCCGCAGTCAAATAATTGAAACATACAAAAGAATAAAAGAATGTTTATACATACATGTATATATATATATATAAGTCTATGTGTTTGTGAGAATGTACAAGTATGTAAAGTTGTCCCTCTTACGTGATGTAAAAGTGAGTGTGACAACATCAGTCTATGTGCATGTATATATGTATATGTGTGTGTGCGCGTGTGTGCGTGTCTGCACATATATTCGCATAATCACCTATATAATATGTATATATATATATATATATATGTATATATATATGTGTGTATATATATATATATA
>NC_068989.1:91556418-91557023 GCF_001194135.2 Octopus bimaculoides
ATATATATATATATATATATATATATATAAATATATATATGTATACGATTGAGCACCAGAAAATATATCAAAATATAAATGATATGTGAATGAGGAAGGTAGTCTGCCCCAGTATGGGCGTGAGTTTGGTGCATAGAGACAAAGCATATATAGCGAAATAAGGTTGACGTTTGTAGACAATATGGTTGCACGCGTATAAACGTGTAAGTAATTATGTATATATATATATATGTGCATATATGATGTGTATATGTTCCTGTGATATAAATGTATGATGTAAATTTATAAGGTATATATGTTTCTATAATGTCTATTTGTTGACCTCTTTATATGCAGTTATATACTATGTATGTATGTATGTATGTATGTATGTATGTATGTATATATGTATTATGTATATATGTATGTATTCAAGGAGCTTGCTTCGCAACCACATGGTTCCTGGTTCAGTCCCACAACATGGCACATTGGGCAACTGCCTTCTACTATAGCCTCGGATTAACCAAAGCCTTGTGAGTGGATTTGGTAGTGGGAAACTAAAAGAAGCCCGTCGTGTGTCTGTGTGTATATATGTATATATATATATATATATCTTTATATATATA
>NC_068989.1:91557605-91558678 GCF_001194135.2 Octopus bimaculoides
TATATATGTATGTATGTATGGATGTATGTATGTTAATGTATTTATGCATTTATGACATATCTATGTAACCGTGTGCATGCATGCATTTGTATGTGATTATGTGTGTGTGTGTGTGTGTGTGTGTGTGTGTGTGTGGATGTGTGTGCGTGTGTTAGTGTGTGTACAGTTACGTGACATGTTTCTTTTTGTAAATTCGTATATGTGTTTCTGGGATGTTTGCGTGTATACCTGTGTGCGTGCGTGTGTGTGTGTGTGTATGCGCATGCGTGTGCTCGTGAATGGCTGTGATGTAGATGTACATGTAGGAATGGGTACACGTGTCGAGAAGTTAATGGAAATGATACATAAGTAAAGACGGGAGAGAGAGGGAGAATGTGTGAGTGTATGTGTTAGAGAGAACGACTGAAGGTGTCGAAGATAGAGACAGGAATAAGGAGTAAATGACGTCATATGATGCGGGGGGGAGAGGGAAGAGGCAAAAGGTTTGGGGGAGGGGAAGAGAGGAGACGAGATAGAGAAAGAATGAGATGCAAAGGGACAGAGATAGCAACAGAAATACATTAGTATACACACGCACACACGCACACATACACACAAATCTATCTGTCTGTCTGTATGGCTGTCTGTCTGTCTGTATGGCTGTCTGTCTGTCTATCCATCTGTCTGTCTATCTGTTTGTCTATCTATCTATCTGTCTGTTTGTCTGTCTGTCTGCCTATCTATCCATATGTCAGTCTCTCTGTCTGTCTATGTATGTATGTATGTATGTATGTGTCTGTCTGTCTGTCTGTATGTCTGTCTATCAATCTATCTATCTATCTATCTATCTATCTATCTATCAGTCTATCTATCTCACTGTTGTCTATCTATCAATCTATTTATCTATCTATCCATCTATATGTGTCTATCAATCTGTCTGTCTGTGTGTCTGTCTATCTATCTACCTGTCTATCTAGAAGGTATAATACAGAGAAGTGGATTATAAAGCAGAGAGTGTATATGAGAGAGAGAGAGAGAGAGAGAGAGAGAGAGAGAGAGAGAGAGAGAGAGAGAGAGAGAGAGAGAGAGAGAGA
>NC_068989.1:91560572-91562467 GCF_001194135.2 Octopus bimaculoides
TATATATATATATATATATATATATTTATGTGTGTTTATATATGTATGCATAGATACAGAGAAAGAGAGAGAGAAAGAATAAGGAGAAAATGGAAAGGTGATTAATTAAATTATTTAGTAATTATAAAATATGACATCTCTGACAGCTGTTTCGATTCAGAATCTTTAGATGATTAATTTATAAAATTAAAATCATTATAAGATGAATCTCTTCAGAGATTATAAGTATATACCGATTAGAAATATATGTTGAGATATCGGGTATGAAGTGATTCATCTTATAATGATATTAATTTCAGAAATTAATTATGTAAAGATTGCTGCATCGAAACAGCTGTCAGAGATCTAATCATCTATATCTATAAAACACAAAATGTCTGTGTGTATGTGTGTGCTCTTATGCGTTTCCACATTTTTCATCGGATTTTAATGAATTTTTTTTATTAAATGGCAAATTTACCCAGGCAGGTCACTGCTGCTTTACTGATGCTTACAGATACCCCATCTAGAAGAAACATCGATAAAACTGAAGGGACCTTCCATTTTTCGCCAAATAAAAAAAAGGCAAAATTTGCACGAGAGAAAAGTGACAGGAATGTCGATTTTTATAATTTTGGTGTCAAAAGGACCTTTATGTTACGACGCTTGAGACAAATATTTTTGCACTGCCTTGAAGCCACTGATTCCCAAAGCTTTGAAAAGAAATCGATTTTTCGCGTTTTTGCAAAAGTTACTCGGTAGAAAACTTTTTACTGGAAATTCCGATTTCCTTGGTTTTTACGGCTAAACAACCACCATGTAGCGGCGGTTCTATCAAGTATCTGTTTTATGTCCAAAGGCATCCCCGTGGGACCAAAAACCGCGGAAAATTGAAAAAATCGATTTTTATACACTCATTTCCTGTTTAATTCTTCAAAAACCTCTCACTGCTTCGGTGGATTGCGTTCAAACTTTACACACTATTTACTCATCCTAAATATAACGATAGGAGACTCAGATTTGCACAGAATTCATCCGCGTATGACCAACTGAGTAGAAAATCGTTTTTTTTTTTTGCTCTTAAATCCCTTATTTTTGACAACTTATCCGATGATTTCTCTAAGCACTTTCTCACCATTGGTGATGACACAGCTGGAGAGATGGCTGTCTCACACGCAGGCACACCTGTGGACATTCCGGACGGCCTTACGACAGCTGTTTTTTTTTCCGATCTGCACATAAAATAAACAAAACCTGAATTGGCTGTGCGAAAGTACTATATTAGCTCCCAAATACACATTTGTTGCAAAACTCAATGAAGACATACTGCGAAGCCTTCCTGAATGCCTTCACACCTACAAGTCGAAGATTTTGCTCGTTTGAGCAAAATCAGATCATATCTTCTGCTGGATTTTTCAGTTTTTTTAAAAACTTAGATCTGATGTAGTGATTTTCTGTTGCTGTTTCGGACAAATAGACATTTTCTCATCATATAAAACTTATATCTGATGTGAATAAGATTTCTGACTCTTCCTTCTGGCACATGGAGAACTATTGCAATTGGCCCCATGGATTTCTAGTTTTGTAATCAATGGTCTGTTGAATTTGCTGGACAAATTAAGGTGTTCTTATGACTTCGGAGCGTTTAGAATACATTTTCTGCTTTGATATTAGTAATACGTTTCCATCTTCAGTCTCTCACTCCTTACAAACTTTGTAGACAGAGGTCCAGATATTTCTAAATCGATATGATCAGCATTTATAACCCCAATAACAGCATGCCTCTTCATTTCTTGAATGAACTGAGGGGCTGCCATTATTATTATTTTCTAAAACAAAGATTATACAGAGTTAGCAAAATATGCTGCAATGGTCCAAGACAGGTATGTCCTCAAATATATATATATATATATATA
>NC_068989.1:91562763-91563232 GCF_001194135.2 Octopus bimaculoides
ATATATATATATATATATATATATATATATACATATGCATATATATGCGTGTGTATGTGTGTGTGTGTGCATGCTAAGATAATGAGTTCACATTGCAATGATAATTACCGATGCACTTGTTATTGGGTGTTATTATCTCAGTGACAACCTAGGTAAGACAAGATCTCCAGATAAACAAATCAACCAGCTAACTCGCACATTACAAATACAATGTGTAAGTAAAGCAGTTAAGATATGCAAAACTTTTCGCAAGTTTCGAATGTAACATTGTTTTTTGTTGTCTACATTTCAATGACGGAGCTTTGTATATTCGTTGGAAAACAGCTCCTTACTTACGGGAAAACTTGAAATAATTAAAAATAAAAGAGAACGTTAATGTGCTTGTATGTGTAAGAAACGGAGAGATCAGGGTCGTGTGTATGAGCATAAATGTGCATCTGCTTGCGTGACTGTGTGTGTGTGTGTGGGG
>NC_068989.1:91564066-91576996 GCF_001194135.2 Octopus bimaculoides
ATATATATATATATATATATATATATATACATATATATACATATACGCATATATATGTATGTATATACATATGTGTATGCATATACACGCATACATGTTGATGAAAAATTTCCATTTGCTAATTGGGATAGGTGAAAAAGAACTCATTTTAATTAAATTAATTGACATCAAATGCGAGTTAGAAAATTAGAAAAGCCCCAACTTCTTAACTAACCCAGTTGTATGAAGAAACAGATTTGAACAAAACGAATCTCTATCATTTATTGTCTTAGTACACTGTCTTACACTGGAAAGCTCTTTGTCTAATCCGAGAAAACTGACGGATTCAAATGAGCGTTTTGATTGTAGATAATTAGATCTTAATAGCTTATACATTATTTACATTATTTACATTTGACGGATATTTGTCCTCGTCTTGTCTGTTGTTAACGCAAAGTTTCGGCTGATATACTCTCCAGCTTTCACCAGGTGTCTTGGGGAAATTTCAAACCTGAAGAAGGACACCCAGCTGAAACGTGTTAACAACAAACAAGATGAGGACAAATATCCGTCAAATGTAAATAATGTAAATAATGTACATAAGATACATAATCTATCATCTCTCATATATAGAACTGTATTAATAGCTTATGATAGAAATTAATAGTCTGAAGGGCAAATGCGTCTTGTACGTTTGACATGCGGTCTTCTCGAATTCATGGGTCAACGTGGTAACCAACGGTGTCATGAAAACGTTTGTTGTCTTGTTAATCCCCAAATAAAGTGTATTTGCCTACCAATGCTGTGTTCAGCACTCATTCTTTCTCTTCGATATGACCTCATGTATATACATATACGAATTCACATGAAAAGTTTTGTAAACCAGATACAAAATCGAGATATAGAGATACATACTTACATATATACATATATTTATATGTGTGCATATCTATCTATCTATCTACCTATCTATCTATCTATCTATCTATCTATCTATCTATCTATCTATCCATCTATCTATATATCTGTCTGTCTGTCTGTCTGTCTATCTAACTATCTGCCTATCTACCTATCTATCTGTCTGTCTATCTATCTATTTATCTGTTTGTGTGTTGTGTGTGTGTGTGTTTGCATGTGTATTTGTGTGTTCGTATGTATGTATTAATTTTTTTATTATAAACAACTCTAATAATATAAGGATTATCTATGTAACACGCTTACTCTATGTGTTTAGTTTATTCGCTCATACGCTGCAGAAGAGCGCCGTAGTTTTCATTATTAGCTCTGTATCTATTTCAAAATTTAAATACGTTATACTTCGTTGTGCATCGCTGCTGCACATCAGCAGGTTGACTTTACATCATTTGCATATATGCACCAGACAAGCGATTGGAGTTCGTTCCGAGGTGTTTCAGGTTCACGATGCAAAAACAAGGAAATATCGACAGCCATCGTTCTCGATCACCGACGGCGTGAGCTGTTTCGCCTGATTTGAGATATCCAGTGTCTTTTAACATTCGACGTCTTAAAGACACCTTTCCCTCTAACGTATCTTCGCAGCTAATGAGTGCATAAATAAAGCATATACAGTATGTGAGATCGATAATCTATGTATGCACCAACAAATATCTGGCTGTGTTTCTAACAAACACAGACTCTGATGATAGTGTTAATATCTCAAATTGCAGAGCAGGCCCTAGTGCTTTTTATTGCAAGTTGCGTCCTGGCTTTTATACAAACGCGGTCAAATCAACCAAAAAAGTAGCCATCTATAAACAATGAATGAGTTGGAGAAAGTAGAGGATCTCTCATATTTGGGCTCGTGGGTTGATACAAGCTTAGCAGATCAAGCTTAGAAGAACATTATTAAAATTCGTATTGTTGAATGGTCTAACTATTTAGAACGTACACAACAATTCTGAAAGCAGCACTTCAAATGACAGTCAAAACAAACCAAGTTTTTATGAATATCTTCCGAGGGTTACTTCCACAACAAAGGAGAGAAGAATGTGTTACAAGCTGATGCGGGAAAGAACACACAGAAAACAACGTAGGGGTCGTTCTGCCAGGGCATATATTGACCAAGTGTCTACTGAAGAGCAATCAAGAACAATAATACAGGAGAGGGAATTCTGAAGGCAAGTGCTTGATGGTGTTCGCTTGTGGACATATATAATCATATATACATGCATACATCCATCCATGTGCACATAAACACACACACACACACACGCATATATATATGGATATACATATATATATATACACATATATACATTTATATATATATATATACATGTGTGTGTGTGTGTGGTGTTTGTGCCTGTGTTTATCAACACCACCACCACCACTTAACATTCAGTGTTGGTGTGTTTACGTCCCCTAACTTAGCTGTTCAGCAAAAGAGACTGATACAATGAGTGCCAGGTAAATAAAAAAAATACTCTTATATTAGGGTCGATTTTTTCAACTAAAATTCTTCAAGACAGTGCAGTAGTATGGCCGCAGTTTAATGTCTGAAGCATGTAAAAAATAAAATATAAAAGACATATATATGTATATGTATAGATAAATATAGAAGCACCACCAGCACCACCACCACCACCACCACCACCACCACCACCAAAACCACCACCATCACCTTCATCATCATATCCGCCGTTACTTTCTCCATCAGTCAATCACGTGTAGATCCCAGAACGGGTTTTCCTTGTATCACTTTCACTTTCAGTTATAATAGGAAAAAAAACAAAAAGAAACTGAACTCCGAACGAAGTAATGTTACTGGTCTGAACTGAATATCATGTTATATAGAGCTAATTTTAGGAGTTAATTTTGCTTTATAGAGTTACAGATAACGATATAAAGATTAAGGTTTCGTTTAAGCTTAATATGCCATTGAGCTTTTAGCTGGAAATACACACACACACAAAAAAAAAAAGAAATCAAACGTGTAACACCAACAACACCAACAACAATATAATCTCAACGATAAATATCATTAGGTGCCCAGAATGATATTGCAAACTAAACCACTGTTTTATTCCCTCTGAGATTTGGTTTTGGTTTTGTTTTTGCTCTCCATACGATACCTTTATTTATTTTAAGGTGGAGCGGTGGATATTGTATATTAATCAAAGCCTTTGATCTGAGAAACAACTGTTATTAAAATACTGTTTTATGAATTTTCATTTCAGCAATTGAGCAGAATAATAATAATAATAATAAATAAATAATAATAATAATAATAATAATAATAATAATAATAATAATAATAATAATAATAATAATAATAATAATAATAATAATAATAATAATAATAATAACAACAATAACAGTAACAATAGCAACAACAACAACAACAATAATAAGAAGAAGAATATAGAGAAAAAGGAATAAGAAAGAGAAAATGTTCTGCCAATGAAATGAACGAACTATTTTATGTTATATATTATATAATTTGTTCTTTTTTTTTGTCTATTTAATTTTATTATTTTTATTTTTGTTTTCATTGCTTTTGCCTAATACGGTTTGTCTAAACGCTTTGCAAGTAAATTCCCATCGACATTGATACGATAGAAATCGGTAGCTCATTGAAGCGTGACGGGCAGCTAAACAACATCCGAAATAAATGACAAACTCAACTGCAATTGGGGAATTTTGTCTTAATTTAAAACGAGTGATTATTTATGACAAAACGGATGGCTGTTTCTGCCGAGGGAGGAGGAAACCGCTTTTTCTAATATAACCTCAGACAAACAGAATAAATGGTTGGTGCGCTTTGAAGTAGTCGATCATGCAGGTGATAGAGGCTACGATGACGTCATATACTGGCTGGTGAGAGCGGTGAAGCTACACAAAATGGCGGTGGAGAAACTAGAGGATAAAAGATGGGGTGTGCATATTAGGAACAATATATTGTAGAATACAAAGATGTTCATTTACTCTAGAATTTGTTGTAAACTAGTTTAATTAATGTTAGTAAATCCAACACTTGCTAACATAAAGTTTGTTAATTCGTAAAGTCTCAGTTTAGTGTAGCGTAGGAAATACGGAAGGCCGGTTGTTTGTTGATCCAGTGGCACACTTTGCCGCTGAGAGATGGGGGCACACACACACATCATATCTCAGAGGGTATCTTTGCCTTCAAGTTTATACTTCCGCAAACATATCTACGAAAATTAACCTCTCAGGGAGCTTCCTCTCCCTCCATCTATCTATCTATCTATCTATCTATCTATCTATCTATCTATCTATCTATCTATCTATCTATCTATCTATCTATCTATCCATCTATCTGCCTACCTACCTACCAATAGATCTATCAATCTATCTATCTGTATATGTATGTATGTATGTATGTATGTATTATCTATCTGTCTGTCTGTCCATCTAACTATCATATATCTATCTATGTATCTATCTATATCTATCTATATGTGAGTGTGGTTTGTAGGTATGTATGTATATACACGTAAGGATACATACATGCATACATACATATATACATACATACATACATACATACATACATACATACATACATATATACATACATTGTAGAAAAAATATACAATGCTATTCGGAAATTTAAATAAAAAACTTCCTTGGAATAAATATAGAGACTCCTCCTGTTGATGATGAGACATCAACACATGAAATACTGGTGGAACATTCCCATCAAAACGTCTATGAAGTGTAAACATAACAGGCCGGTTATTGTTTGAGACAAAGAGGAAAAAGTATGTTGCACATTTACAAAAATATGCCAAACTTTTCTCACGTTTAAAATGTGACATCGCTTTTGTTACCTGAATTCAAACGGTAGAGTTTTGTATCTTTGTTAGAAACAAAAGTGAACATGCATACATGTGTGTACGAGGACATGTACTGTAATTTTCAAAATACGTTAGGATCATAAAAGATGGTTTCTACCATATCAGGATATTTGAAAAATGCTGAGATTCTACATCAAAACCAGAGTCAAGTTTATTGTGAAGATCAATGTGAATGGGACTTGAGGTTTTGCCTTTTCACTTGTTGAACCCGCGAAGAGAGCTTCACCTGAAACTGTAAAAGAAATAGAGCCTCATCAAGAGAATTCGTCTTTCATGTTGGGTTTTACAATTTCTTACAAACCACAAAGAAATGAATTTATATTTTATTCTAAATAGTAACCTAAATATTTGGCTAAAAAGAAAGGAGCTAATTTAGTATAGCGTTCTGAAAATGTAAAAAGAATGATTGGCGAGAAGTTGGAGAGATAGAATGAGAGAACGATGTTTATTCGAATTGCTCATAATATGTTCAAAATTAAAATAGGAGCTAATTGCAGTTCAAGGTAGCTTTTAAATAAAATAATTTGACAAAGATTTTATTCCCGAAAGATACAGTCGTATGAAACTCATTTGAAAGATATTTGACTTTATCTCTCTCTCTCTCTCTCTCTCTCTTTCTACACCCCGCTACACACACAGAGACACACAAACACACACACACATACGCGTACATGACGGACCTTTAGTTTCCGTCTACGAAATTCACTCACAAGTCTTTGGTCGACGCGAGGTTAAAGTAGAAGACAGTTGTACAAGGTGCCACGCTCTTGTACTGAACCCACAACCATGTGTTTGGGAGCTAAACTTTTTAATACGCAGCCACGCCTCCGCCTATAAATATTGTTTATTCAGGTCGATCAATTCGCCTGTTACTAAGGAGTTTTCTCCCATGTGTAGTCGGTTCCTCAGAGAGATTAATATATAAAGGGCATCGAGTTGTGACGACAGATAGATAGGGACATACGATTGGCTGAACTCAGAATAAAAGTAAACTGAAGAAGATATTAGAAAAGGCTTGTAAATGTATTCATAAGCACACGCAAACAAACATACACGAGAACATACAAACTCGGCAATGACCCAAAGGAGAGCAGTAACAGAAAAAATAAACGGACGAACTTGTAGAAGGTGAAGTATGTCTGCGTGTGCGCGCATGAGTGTATGTATGAGGGAGAGAGAGAGAGAGAGAGAGCGATGGAAAAGAAGTCTGAGTGGACAGTATAATCACGTGAATGAAGAAAATAAAAAAAGTTTCAACAACAAAGAAGAGAAAAAAGAGAAAATATATTGCAAAAAAAGAAAACGAAGCACGCTCTCATGTACATAAAGATAAGAAGCTGCTAGTCATTCCGTCATCATCTGGGAGCTATAAAAGGGTGAATGGGGAGGAGGGTAGAGTGTTTTTGAATATCAAAAATTACCTCAAAAATTAGAAACGCAGAATGAAGTACAACAGGAATATAATATAGAATATATTAAAATATGCAGTCTTTGGGGGACAAATTTATTCAAAATTATTCTTAGATTATACAATCCGAAATCGTCGCGTTTTATTAAGTTGCATTCTCTTGAATCAACATGCTTTTTTATAGTATTCCATTGCACATTGATAATAATTCTCTCTATTTTATTATTATTATTATTATTATTATTATTATTATTATTATTATTATTATTATTATTATTTTCTGGCATTTTTTTATCAAGAATTTTCTATTTACATTTCTAGGAAGGAAAGATAAATAAAACATAAAGGCAATATATATGTTTGGCCCGTATATGTGTATAATCCATCGTCGGATGCCTACTGAGACTCGTACAAGTGACACTGATGGACGACATCTTCCGATGCTGCCAATTTTCCTCTGGGCAACCAAATTCATACGCTGCGTTGTTTACTACAGCAGGGATTTCTTCCAATGACATTGATCGAGTATTGGTTATTGGTTATAGGTTCAGATCTAACATTTTTTAGTGGTCTATATAATGATGGCTTAGATAGCGAGCTGGTAGGATGCTTAGCGGTTTTACTTCCTGATGTCTACGTCGTGAGTTCAAATTCCGCCCGGAAGTCAACTTCGTCTTTCATCTCTTCGTGGTCAATAAGAAGTCAAACAGCTAGGCTCGATGTCTTCGGCTTCTCTCCTTTCCTCAAAAGATTCTGGCTTTGAATACTGCAACGGACAGGTATTTCGACCTGGAGAAATGTAGTGATCTTGGACACTTGTACACCATAGAAATTATAAAACAAAAGAACACGTGACCCAAGCATATTAAGAAAGTACTATTCAACCAGCGATACACGACAGGATTACACCAGCTATTGAAATGTAACTTTATTGTGTCTTTTCTATAAGTGTTTCCGTGGTCATTGCTCAAATACATTTCGTTCTGGTCCCCTGTCAGGATCTTTAAACGAGTCACTCTCTTCTCTTCCCAGATGTATCTTTTCTGTGTTGAATTTCCTGTTAGTCGTAAGTTCTTTTATCCTAATACCCTTCTTTTCTCACTCTACTGCTCTCTGAAACTGACTGTCATCGTCTTTTTCCTCTGGGTTCTGTCAATCAACATCTTTTTGTATTTGCATATCCTTTTATTTCTTTCCCTGTAGACCGTTATCCCAGGGAGTCCTCAAGCCTTTTTAGGGACAAAATCAGATGAAAATTAATCGATGCGCTGCTTTGATATCTCAATCCTCTTAGAAGTTCTTGTCGAGATATACTTAGTCCAGTATAAAGGCATAAAAATATTAACTGTTGCATTAAGTTGAATAGATTTAATAGATTGCTGGCGAATCCAAGCGTTGGTCTTCTTGCGATGTGATGTCTCATTCCATTTTCCACTGGGCTACAGTGAGGGTGTTCATGATGTTAGTGCTCAGAGCCAATGTTTCACTGCCATTGATTTATTACTGGCAGAATGTTGATGATTTTTTGTTTAATTTTTGTGGACGCCGTGAGATATCTCATGAGGTTTTCCACCATCCTAAAGGCCGCCCAACCAAGGGCTATTCTTTCGATTTCCGATTGAAGATTTCCGTCTTTAGTCATCATCCTTCCCAGGTAAACGTAGCTGTTTACCTCGTCTATGTCACTTACAATGGTGGGCGCTGGTGTAACGTGCATCTTGGACATGATGACATCATAAAAACAAACAGTCAAGAATAACTATAGATAGGTTGGTCACATCGCGCGACTGAAGGACAACAGATGGAGCGTCAGGGTGAAGGAATGGATTACAAGATAATAGACAAAATCCAGAGATCCATCAACGATGGGATAAAGAGATGGTCTCGGCTGCTATCTGGGGCCTACATGTCCACGACCGGCCAGATACAGACAGCAGTGGAAGGAGTCCAAAAAAGGATTCCTTCTTCGGGAATGATAAAGCCATATCTAAGTGTAAGGAAATGATTGCTATAAATGATGGTTGGTAATTTCAGTATTTATTTTTTGTGTCTTTTCTGTTGCCGTTGCAAGTTGAACGTGGTTAAGTTTAATACACGTAATTGTTTTCACATATATTTACAAGATACCGATTCCCGAGTATCGATTTTCTAATGCGATCATTAATAAACATAAAACTAGAAAATATAATAAACATCACCAATTCTAACTAATTTCTTGAGGAACTAGTCGCCGATAAGCTGGAAAATCGAAGGCAGAAAATATTCAGAAAAATTTATTTGATAAAATGCAAAGAAATAAACTTATCTCATGCAAATAGGAATGCTGTCTTCAGGAATTTGTTTCTAAAATTAAGCCGAGGTAGTCAAGGCGGAGAGCTGGTTGAATCGTTAGCACGCCAGGCAAAATACTTGGCGGCATTTCGTCGGTCTTTACGTTCTCAGTTCAAATTCCGCATTAGGCGACTTTGCTTTTCCTCATATCGGAATCGACAAGATAAATACCAGTTGAGCACTGGGTTGATGTAATCGAGTAGCTGGGTGTGTGCCAAATTGCAGGCTTTGTGCCAAAACTTGAAACCAAAATCATGTTGAACTTTTTATCACACACAACACTGTGCTCAGATTCAGTTTGTGATTCCGAAGCAACAGCACTCTTTGAACTGCAGTTTCAAGCGGTTCAGTATTATTTGAGCGGTATTGATAACTGTGGTGCCCCGCCACTTGCCACTTGCTTGGCAAAATGATTGCATGTGTGACTGGAGAGGAAACGTCAAGTTTCTTTTGGATATCAATGTCACAGGCATTACTGCTCGGTAACGCTGCAGAAGACGAGACTGTTGGCCATAAAACGAAGTTTTAATGATCTTTAGTTGGAGCAACGGAATGTTCACTTGTGCCCATAGTTTATAGACGCATTCACACACGCACACACACACACACACACACACACACACACACACACACACACTGGTACTCCGTCGATTACGACGATAAGTCTTCCAGTTGATCCGATCAAAGGAACAGCCTGCTTGTGAAATTAACGTGCAAGTGGCTGAGCATTCCACAGACACACGTACCCTTAACGTACTTATCAGGGAGATTCAACGTGCCACAGGTCGTGACAAGGCTGGCCCCTTTTGAATTGCAGGTACAACTCATTCTTGCCTGCAGAGTGGACTGGAGCAGCTTGAAATAAAGTGTCTTGCTCAAGGACACAATCGCGCTGCCGGGAATCGGACCCACAACCTTACGAGCATGAGCCGAGTAAGCTAACCACAGGCTCACACGCCTTCACTATACACACACACATGTACGTACTCATATGTGTGTATTTGTGTGAGTTTGAGTATGCACGTTTGCTTGTCTTAGCTGTATCAACATGAATGTTCTTAATAAAGCGGTTATTTGTATGAGAAACCTTCAGCATGTAATCATTTGATTGGACGATATTTTTCGAAATGTTCAATGCTTCTATCGAGAAGAATCAACGGCAGCAAAACCATTGTCACGTGGTCATCCAAGCAGTCCAAAGTAACAGCTACATCTCTCTCAATCTCCCTCTATTTTTCTCTCTCTCTCTCTCTCTCTCTGACTCTTTCCCTATCTCTCTCACACACACACACTCCCTCTTCTGGAACTATATAATATACACGCAATAAGGACTGCATTCAATCTTTGGTTATTGGATTGTGTTCTTTGTAATGAATTTCTTGCAAGAACATATGTAACTGAAATATTTTCATATTTTCACATTTTAACTCTTCAACGCAGCTGATTGAATATATTTCCAACTGCAATAAGAATAAGTAAGTGATTCACAGGAAAGTGTAAGCTACTTTGCAAAACGATCTCAAGTGAACGGATAGCAACTTTACCTATTCACAAAATCGCAAATGTATAATTCACTTTGAAACTGTGTAGTAGCAAATATGTCAACGGAAATAATGCACACACATACATCATAAATACATGCATACTCACACACACACACACACACATACATACATACAGACAGACAGACAAACAGATATATATTTATATATCTATATATTCTTTTATTCTTTTATTTGTTTCAGTCACTTGGCTGTGGCCATGCTGGAGCACCACCTTTAATCGAACGAATCGACCCCAGAAATTATTCTTTGCAAACCTAGTACTTATTCGATCGGTTTCTTTTACCCAACCGCTAGGTTACGGGGACGTAAATACTTAACATCGGTTGCCAGGCGATGGTGGTGGGGGGACCGATGGGGGCTGTAAGTAAATTTGGTAGAAGAGGCTGTAATATAGAACACAGTTGCCCAATGTATCGCTCATTGGACTGACACTCTCCGCCATGTGATTGCTAAGCGAAGTTCTTACAGACGCAGCCATAAATTAAAATGCAACAAAAATATTTTTTTATATCCTTTTATTGGATATATAATATATATAAGGAAGCAGGGAAGAAGAAAGTGTATACACGACACACTACTATTAGTATTAGACGATTATCAAAGCTCTATATCAAAGGCTCACTGTGAACTGCTATCAATACGAACTGCCAATCGCTTACAGTTCTTTAATATACAACAATGAGTCAGTCCACCTTTTATCACTTCGGAGATGGTCGGAATACTTCCACAACATACATATATACGGCAATAAGCAAATCAAGCCGGATTATATGAGTGGAATGAAATGCATTTTATCATAGACTACGGATTTAGAGCGTTAAGTCTACTTCCGAAGGAAAATGACCCTACTGACGTTCTGACGAACTGCGACAATTTTCTGTCAATACAATTTCGCCACGCAATGCTTATTTGTTGTTCATCCGGGGACATAATATAATGTTTAGCCAAATACCGTGCTGTAGGATTGATCTCAAAATGACTTGCTTTGCCATACAACCACACCTTTTTGTGTGTGTGTGTGTGTGGGGGGACTAATACTGATATTTATCTCACATTGATACGTGATAAATTGCTAAGGCAATAATACATTTGTCACAACAACGACGAGTCCTTACAAAACACAAGATGTTAGAAACGAGGCGGAAGAGATATTACGATAATGCTTATCACCTGAGCAGAATAGAATAAAACAACACACTTACAAATACACACACACACACACACACACGCACACGCACACAGGCACACACACACACACACACACACACAAACACAGGCACATACACACGCTCACACACACACGCATACACACGTACACACACACACACGCGCACACACACATATACATATATAGATATGTAGATACACACTCGCACTCACACAATGATATATATATATATATATATACTTATATACATGTACACATACATGCACGCACATACTAATCCAGACATACGCACACACGGAAGCGAAGACGAAGAAGAAGAAATTATGGTGATGAGGAGGAGGAGGGGAGGATGAAGTTGATGACAACGATGGCGTGGGCGTTGACGACGACGGTGACAATGATGATATGGTCGGAAAGGATAAAAATAGAATACTACTTTATAACACTATTCACACACACACACACACGCGCGCGCGCAGGCACAGACACACACACGCATGTGCACACACACACACACACACACACACACACACTCGAGCTGCACAAACACACAAAGAAAACTCCCCCTCCCCCACGCCCCGCTTTCAATATCTGACTCTTGCAAGCAAATCCGTAAGGATATTGAGGTGTCGAGGTCAAATATTGTGTCGTCGTAACGTATAGAGAATCCCTAATGAACAGGACCTTTCGCAAAAGCTTCTCAGATTTTGTTTGAATATACAACGAACTTTTAGAATGATTGACACTGACAGAATATTCAGCGCAAAGAATGATTTCAGGCAAATGTTATTCATAGCCATTTCTGTCGCTGTTTCTTCTCTTCCTCTCTCTTTCTCTCTCCACTTAATTTGTTAGCTTGTCCTGGTTTCTGCTCTCTTTATCTTTCCTCTCCCTAGTTCTAAATTTCCCCATAATCGTTTTACCCGCAAAGAATCAGTTATTCATTGGAAATATGAGGAACGCTAAGCACAATATGAAAGTCGTGTATTCAAAACGGAAAGAGCGATAAATAAACGTGGGGAACATGTAAATGAAAGGTCAGTTGTTTCATTCCTCTCAACGAGTTATCCTTCCAAGCTGTACACTTGTACATGCGCACACAGCTTTTAGAACAAGCGTACAAAGGAATGAATAGAGTGCGTACGTAAAATTTCAAGATAAAATCGAAATTTCGAATTGAAGAAACTGGAACATTGTGTTCACTATTCGCAAAGATAGATAAAATTTGTGTACAAGATATCTCGAAAGAAGGATAAATAAATGTATGGTAAATAAACCAAGAGATGAGTAGTTTGAATACTGCCAACCGGTTTTCTCTTTTAGCAGTGTGTTTGTGCATAAATACATATCTTTTACAAGAAGCGCACAAACGGGAAACACTATTCGCAAACAAATTAATGAAATAAAAATTTCTTTTCAATGGAACAAATTTCAGAGAAGCGCACATACTTTCTAAGATAAGACAAAATATACATGCAAGTAAAATGGCAAATTTCTGAGCTTAAGAAAACATTGCTTTCAACCCAACAGTTTTGTTGTAGCTGTTGTTGATATTTAGCGTAAAACCATCCAAGACTGCGCAGATCTGTGGTTAAAATGGTTCAGATTCTTCCATCAGTCTTAAAAGAATTCATATATATA
>NC_068989.1:91577693-91578819 GCF_001194135.2 Octopus bimaculoides
GTTATTGTAACAAACATTAGTATAAACATATATATATATATATATACATATATACATGTGCATATGCATGCGTCTATGCATATATATATCTATCTATATATATATATATATATATATATATATATATATATATATACACATATGTATATGTATGTGTCTATATATATATATATGTACATGTGTATATGTGTCTATATATATATATATACATATATACATGTGCATATATATGTCTATGTATATATTTAGACATGTGTATATGTATATGTGTCTATATATACATAAATATATATGCATATGTATATGTATATATATATGTGTGTGTGTGTGTATGTGTGTGTGTGTGTCTGTGTGTGTGCGTGTGTATCACCGAGGGCATTGTGTTTGTCAACTGACTGTGTATCTTCAGGGCAATGTGTATTTATGGTTTATCCTGTGATATTAATGCGAATGCATATATGTACACATCCACCAATCTTTGCATGTATGAGTGCACTAGAGACTTCCTGAGAATATTTCCATGTGTGCCTGAGTACGTGCATGTATGTACGTGTGTGTGTGTGTATGTGCGTCCGTGTTTGTTTGTGAGTCTATTTAAGTATCGAAATATAATATATATGGGGTGTTAACTTTGTCAAATTAGCATCGGCAAAAGCACATATATTGTTATCATCTGCCAACTTGTCAACCAGACCATATGTGTTAGGAAAGATTAATATCATATCCTATACATAACTGTACATAAATATGACTTTCATCCAACAGCCACCTACCGCCTTTCCCTCAGTTACTCTTTTTCCTCATCTATATAAAGATATGAGCGTGTGCATGTCTGCATGAACTTGACTATATGTGTGTGTGTGTTCGTGTGCGTTTGTATGTGTGTGTGTAGTTGTGTGTATACACACGAAACGTCCATTTCTGTATTTATAAATAGTCAAATGCAGAGACATGCAAGTGTAGATATAAATATTAATACATGAAGGTATACATACATGCACATGTACTCCCACACACATACATGCATATACATCTATATGTATATATATATATATATAAATATATATATATACATATATACATATATACATATATATATATATATATATATATATATATATATATA
>NC_068989.1:91579328-91579753 GCF_001194135.2 Octopus bimaculoides
TATATATATATATATATATATATATATATATATATATATACACATACATACATACATACATACATACATACATACATGCATGTATGCATACACACTACACATCTGTAGAGAATTAAGGGAAACTTGGAAAGTGAGACAGTGAGGGACAGTGCGTAGAGACTGTTGAAGAGAGAGTTTCAAATGTTGGCGTGGAAGTGTTAAGCGTACGTGGTGTGTGCGTGCGGTGTGTGCGACAAAGAGAGGAAGACAGATTCGGTATGCGTTTATATATCTTATTAAAAGCAACCATTGATCTGATATTGGCGAACATTATAACCAGGAGACATCTGCAAAGATGAATGGAAATACTTGCCTTACATAAATATATAGAGATGGATATGTGTATAACGTGTGTATATACGCTTGTGCGTATATGTGAAAGTATA
>NC_068989.1:91580334-91580716 GCF_001194135.2 Octopus bimaculoides
ATATATATATATATATATTTATGTATGTATGTATGTATGTATACTGACATGCATACGCACTCACTCATATCTGTCTTTATATATGTATATATGTGCGTATAGATACATGCCTACATACATATATATGTACATACATACATACAAACATCTATATGTGGTGTGTGCGTGTGTGTGTGTATGTGTGTGTGTGTGTGTCTGTTGAGCAACTCATGGGCATGTGCATACATATTTATGCAGACAATCAGGCGAGCACACTCAAACGTATATCTACATTTGTATATATACTCCTTTCCATACATGCTACATTTGTACATAAACATATGTGTAAACGCGCATGTGGGCGTGTGTGTGTGTATATATATATATATATATATATATATAT
>NC_068989.1:91581892-91582241 GCF_001194135.2 Octopus bimaculoides
TATACATATAACTTTGACATGGGCGATTCTTTCTTGTAAACATATATATCTATATATATATATATGGATACGTATGTATGTGTGTGTGAATCAAAATGTATGTTTGAGACAGGGTAAGGCTGTGTATATGCCGGTGTGCGTATTTGTGTGTTAGGGTTAGGGTTAGCGTGTGTATCTGTGGGTGTGTGTGACCATATTACTACTGTTCATGAGGGAAAGTTATATCATGCTTGTATTATTTAGTTCCAGACTTCTACAGAGATTTATTGATTGTATTGAGCAGCAATGTTAGTTCTTATATATATATATATATACATACATGTATATATACATATACATACATACCTAT
>NC_068989.1:91582522-91584148 GCF_001194135.2 Octopus bimaculoides
TATATATATATATTTATATATATATATATATATATTACATATATATATTTATTTATATTATACATACATACATATATATATATATATATTATATATGTACATATATATATTATACATATATATATATGTGTTTTTGTATGGGTATATGCATATGCATTTATGTGTATATGTATATATATATATACATAAATATACATGTGTGTAAGTCGTAGGGTTATAATTGTCTTTCCTAACCGGAAAAACAAATATATATTTATTAATATGTATTCATATGTATGTGTATATATATATGTGCGTATGTGTGTACGTGTGTATGTGTGTACGTGTGTGTGTGTGTGTGTGTGTGTGTGTGTGTATTTACGTTCTTATGTATGTAAGTGCAAGAAGCAATGCCCGGTCTCGACCAAGTTTATCATTTCCTAAAATAAACTCTATGATATGTGTTCACAATATTTCGGATATATTGCTTTTAAAAAGATGCTGTCAATTTCCAGTAGGTCCACGAATTTTTGATGCATCCAGAATAGTTACAAATCATCAAAAATGGCGGTTTACCTTTAGCTTCATAAATATACGACGTGAATAAATAAGTAAATAAATAAATATCATTCCCCAATTGAAAAAAGTCTTACGCCAGATATTTTGCTAAATATATTTATGAAATAATTCTTTCTACAAAACCCACGAGGCCTGACATTTTGGTGGAACATCTCGTAGATTACATCATCGCCATTGCTCAAATGTTACATATTTTATCGATCACGAAATGACGAAAGGCAAAATCGACCTCGGCGGAATTTGAACTCGGAAGGTAAATCTGGAAGGAATGATGCAAAGCATTTTGTTCGATGTTATAACTTTTCTTCCTACTCACCGCATTATATCTGAGAAGTAATGCTTGCGTACCAATTTATATAATTTCTAGAAATTAATTATTTATGTAAATATTAACTTTCCCAGTAAATACAGTACACTAGCCACTGGTTTTCTTTAAAATGAGTAATTCATTCGAACAGAAAATATAACTTGTGAGCGCCTCCTCTAACCAAATTTCATCTACCTGTGTCCAAAGGATTTGACTACTTTGTTTTCAATTACAAATGGACTGTTAAGAAACAGCCATATGTCGCCCTATCACCGTTTGACAAACGCTGTTGGTTTGTTTGCCTGCTCACACATGAGCGGTTCAACAAAAATAAAAGATATACTAAGTTCAATAGTTAACAAAAACGTAGTGAGATCGATATGTTGGCTCAAAACACTTCATGGCGATGCCCCAGCATGACCACAGATTAAAATAAGTGAAAGATTGATGATAAAAGATACATGTTGATATGTATATACATTTACATATCAGCTCGTGCGTGTTTGCGTGTGTATGTATATATAAAAATTTATGTACGAATTTATATGGATGTAGTTTTTGCTTGGGGCTGGCGAGATTCGAGCAATATTGACAATAACCAGCCGAAATTGCAAAGATAATCTGGATCTCGACTGAGAAAAGAAAATTCCGAATGACCCATCCTTGTTTTCTTTGTATCATCTATCTGGATATTTTGTTGTGGCTTCTTGAATCATCTAATTGTCTGGATGATTTGAGTTCTTGTCCCATTTTGTATTATA
>NC_068989.1:91584190-91585219 GCF_001194135.2 Octopus bimaculoides
GTGTGTGTGTGTATATATATACGTATAGAGGTATCTACATGTACGTATGTGCATATGCATGCATATATATATATATATATATATATATATTATTTATATTATTCTATGATTGAAAGCCACTCATCCACTTCCAAGTAAGTTTTATCTTAAACATTCTCATGCGCACTTTATACGATCTTTTTACTCATTTTACTCTTTCTCTCTCTAATCCAACTATTCTATCCTATTACTCTGTCACGTTCTCTCCCTCCCTTCTCCTCCCTTGCTCACGTGGCTCACACGTGACCATCGGACATCTTTCTTTCTTCTCCTAACTTGTGTTTCTTTCTTTCTCTCCGTTGTAGCTGGAAAAAAGCAGACGTGTTCTTGTCTGTCTCCTGTCCAAGCTCGATTTACACGTTCGCCACAACAACCTCGTTTAAGCTAAGCAGCCTTTCCTGTGTGTTTTCACTGTCCTGTTTGTGTTACAAATTTTGACCCTCCACAAAATCCTAAATTTTCTTTAATTTGCTTTGCAGAAGGAACTGTTTTATAGAAAGTGTATATTGTTGTTTAATACTCGAAATACGAGACTAGAAAAACAGCCAAAAACTGATGAAGGGTCGTTCTTTATGTTGTTTGTCTGGTATTCCATTTGTGTTTTTCGTTGTTCGAAAAAATAGTTCATATTCTATGTAGTCGTACTTCGTACTTTTTTTGTTGTACTCGTTTCGTGACGTCCTGTGCACACATATGCACTTATATATATATATATATATATAATTTTGGGACTGCCATGTTGGCTTGGCGATAACTATTAATTTCCAGTACCGCTGCCGTAGTCTCCTTTAGAGAGACTTAGAAATATTAATAACTCTATTTCTGAAAACCAGTGGATAGATTCCACTGAAATTAGATAAATAACCTTCGAGCAGATAGTCAGCAGCGCCGCCTGGCTAAGGCTTGGCTACTCTGCATTGACAAGGGGCAACACCCTGAAACTAGTCTAGTCTGCAGATGCCAAACCAGCAGGGGGACACTGCTGACCTC
>NC_068989.1:91585592-91586710 GCF_001194135.2 Octopus bimaculoides
TATATATATATATATATATATACACATACATACATGTACATGTATAAATAAATTGATTCAAAGAACCAAATATTTTTCACACTAAGTTCCCCGGTTGATGCGTTGCCATCGAGAAAGACCGTGTGTGAAGCTAGGATTGTAATCTCATCATCGTTCTAAAAATTCAGGAATCGCAATGGTCATGGGTATGTACAAATGTTCATTAGATAAGACAACTGAAAGAGCAGATGTTTATTCTATTTGTCGTTAGCCGTTTCGTAATCTGTGATTCATACACAAGCGACGCTACATCATCTGTTACCCATATATAAATAAATAGATAAATGAAAATGTAAACTCGTAAATAGAACTGCGATTTAACATAACGAATAGATTACACTTCAGAAGATTTCATGACAGACTGAAACAACAGGTTCGTTATAAATAGCAAAAAGTTTCATTATATAGTCACAGACAATAAATATATTTGGCAGATAACATGTTTTTACTAATACCAGAATTAACTAATATGAAGTGTATTAATGAAGTGAGGACAGAAGATAAATAGAAATTCAGACAAAGAATAAAATGCTATAAAATAAGTACAATAAAAAGAAAAAGTAACTGAAAAAGAAAAAGTTTATCATACAGACTTACTTGGCAGGGATTTATTTCACGACCCTTTAGTATTTAAATGAATAAATCAGGTGAAAAACAAAGATTAACATAAATATATGAATGAACAGATAGGTGTATATATGGCTGTGTGATAAAACTCTTGCTTCCCAACCACATTTCTGGGTTCAGTCTCGCTCTGGAGCACCTTGAGCAAGTGTCTTTTACTAAAGCCAGGAGCCGACCAAAGCCGTGTGAGTACATTTGGTGGAAATGGAAAGAGACTGAAAGAAACCAATCGGGTGTGTGTGTGTGTGTGTGTGTGTGTGTGTGTGTGTGTGTGTGTGTGTGTGTGTAGTTGAAATTTATAGAAAAGCAAAAGTCGAAGACAGGTTTATGAACAAGGAAGTGTATTTGAGGAAAGAAAACTCCGAATGGCCCGTCCTTGTTTTCTTTGTATCGTCTTTCTGGATGTTTTGTTGTCCCTTTCTTGTATCACCTAACTGTCTGGATGTTTTGCGTTC
>NC_068989.1:91587053-91601461 GCF_001194135.2 Octopus bimaculoides
TTCTGTTGTCTGTAAACAAAGTTCGTCTTATTTTCATGTCCCCGTTCATTTTTCTAACGTCCTATACCCGGATATGCATCTATATATACATGTTGATGTAGGTATGTACATATATGTATGTATCATTTGTATTATTATATCATCGAACGCACGCGTCCATTTGCAAGTAAGTTTCAACTATATATATATATATATATACGACAGGCTTCTTTACGTTTCCGTCAACCAAATCCAATCGCAAAGCTTTGCTTTGGTTGGCTCGAGGCCATAGTAGAAGACACTTGCCGAAGGTGCCACGCAGTGGGATTGAACCCGGAACTATGTGGTTGGTGAGCAATATGTATGTGTGCATGTGCGTGTGTGCGTTTCTGTGTGGTTTCTGTGTGTGTAAATACATCCACATAGATATTCATATTCATGCACATACAGACGATATTAACATACGTACATACATGCATACATACATACATACACACATACATACATACATATATACATACATACCTACATACATACATACACACATACATACATATATACATACACACATACACACATACATACATACATATATACATGCATACATACATACATACCTACATACATATAGACAGATAGACAACGAATCATGCTGTAACGAGATACTCCAATATCAATTCTAAGCGTTAGGACTGTAGTCACGATTTCATGTTAAGTGAATGGAAAGAAGAAACTTAAAAAGGGGGGGAATCAGATACAATGAAGTACGGGTAGCATAAATATCGATCAGTTTGGATCCCGATCAACGCTGATCTCTGCTTTTCTGTTAACTTGTTCTGTTACCATCGTAGCCTTGTGCTCCTATCAGTTCTTCTCATGAGATCCAATGCAAATACTGGTCACGACGATTAATAATATCTTCTTCTTCTTCTTCTTCTTCTGCTTCTTCTTCTTCTTCTTCTTCTTCTTCTTCTTCTTCTTCTTCTTCTTCTTCTTCTTCTCCTCCTCCTTTACTCTTCTTCTTCTTCTTCTTCTTCTTCTTCTTCTTCTTCTTCTTCTTCTTCTTCTTCTTCTCCTCCTCCTCCTCCTCCTCCTATTGTGTTTACAAAAGAAAGACGTTGTTTTTGAGCACGTAAGATGTTGCTTAATTTCATTGTTTTGAAGAAAGAAAATTTTGATTTTGTTGCATCATTTTATTACCAAGCCTACCAGGTTTTCTGTGGTTAGTTGACCTTGCAGAATTCGTGCCCTTTCGGGATGAGCTTTCATCCCAATTTGCGGAAAAGCTCCATATTGATTTCAAATCTTGGCACAAGAGCAGTAAATATCGAAGGAGAAGATAAGTCGATTACACCGATCCCAGTGCTCGACTGGTACTTATTTTATCGACCCCGAAACGATAAAAGGCAAAGTATACATCGCCGGAATTTGAACGCCGAACGTACCGAAGGACGAAATGCCGCTAAGCATTTAGCTCGGCGTGATAACGGTTCTGCAAGTTCCCCGTCTTAAGGATGAGTTACATATGAAAATTAATCCAAGGGGCAATTCACCGTTCCAGCAGGCAACACGTCATCACTTTTTGCAACTACCTGTTCGCAGAGAATGTTTGAATAACAATAACAACATCAACGTCACAGACAAGCATTGATGCAAATAATTCAAATGAAATTCTATGTGAAAGTCCTACTTGCTCTAACATCAGTTCAGGGCGAAACAACAGCAACAATTACAACGAGCACGGAAAACGAAGTGAAGAAAGTAGTAGTAGTAGTAGTAGTAGTAGTAGTAGTAGTAGTAGTAGTAGTAGTAGTAGTAGTAGTAGTAGTGGTGGTGGTAGTAGTAGTAGTAGTAGTAGTAGTAGTAGTAGTAGTAGTAGTAGTTGTGGTGGTCGTGGTAGTAGTAGTAGTAGTAGTAGTAGTAACAGCAGTAGTTGCAGCAGCAACAGCGGCAGTAGTAGTAGTAGTAGTAGTAGTAGTAGTAGTAGTAGTAGTAGTAGTAGTAGTAGTAGTAACATCAGTAGTAGTAGTATTTACTACAACTAACAACAGCCACTGACATCATCCCTCACATCTTCCTCTCCTTCCACTTTCTCCTTTTCTTCTTCTTTCTCCTCCATTTCCTCCTTCTCTTCCTCTTTCTCTTTTCTCTCCTTCTTCCACCGCCTTCCTCCACCTCCTCCTCCTCCTCCTCCTCATCATCATCATCTCCTTCACCCTACCACTCTCCACTCACGTCATTCATTTTTAAGATTCCGATCAATCTCCCCTCCTTGAACCCTTTCTGCCAATAAACAACAATTAAAAACCAATCCTTATTTCGGCTGTGCCTTTTCAATTAACATCTTTTAATTAATGATTTTCTTTTGCTTCTCCATGCCAAAGCATTCATCTTCGTTCATTCTTTCATTTCTATTCACCAAATTCCTTCTCTACAAATGCTATGTACTTCCTTTCCGACAATCCAATCTCGTTCTCTCAACGAATGTATTTCTGTACTCTTTCGCTGTATAGTGAAAAAACTCTCTTTAAAGCCTCGACCTACATTCATAGGCATCTCACACACACACACACACACACACACACACACACATGTATATAAACACATATATACAAAATGTGAGCGGGTGGCAAGCAGAATCGTTTTTGTGTCGAGCAAAATAACTAGCGACCTTTCGCTCATCTTTACGCTCTAAGTTCAAATTCCGCCAGGGTTGACTTTGCCCTTCATCCTTTCCGCATCGATAAAAACAGAACCAGTTGCGCCATGGGGTCGAAATAATCAACTTACACCTCCTCCAAAATTGCTGGCCCTGTGCCTGTATTAGGAAGGAATATCTTGCTCTAGTAACAAAGCAGTGAACTAGTTGAATCGTTATCACGACGGGCAAATGCTTGGCAGCCTCTCACATGTTTTTACGTTGTGAGTTCAAATTTCGCCAGGGTCGACTTTGCCTTTCAATCTTTCGGGCTCGATAAAATTAAAACCAGTTGGGCTCTGGGGTCGATGTAATCGAATTAACCCCTCCCGAAACTAACTTGCTAGACTTGTGCCAATATTTTGAAACGAATATTACACGGTGCGACAAAGCTGGTCATTTCAATTAGCATAACCGTCTTCCCGAGATGTCACATTGTAGGGTCGAACCCGAGGTCTGAAATGTTGCGAAATGTACTTCCTAACCATTCGGAAACTCTACGGCTATTAATAAGGGCTTCAAATTTTCGGCAGTAGTAGTAGTAGTAGTAGTAGTAGTAGTAGTAGTAGTAGTAGTTGTAGTAGTAGTAGTAACAGCAGCAGGAGTAGTAGTATTTACTACTACTGTTAAAACAACAACAACAAACTGACATCATCCCTCACATCTTCCTCTTCTTCCACTTTCTTCTCTTCTTCTTTCTCCTCCATTTCTTCCTTCTCTTCCTGTTTCTCTTTTCTCCCCTTCTTCCACCGCCTCCTCCTCCTGCCCTTCCTCCTCATCATCATTATCATTATCATTTTCGGGACAAAGGGGTAAGTCTGTTACATTGACCCAAGGGTTCAACCGGTACTTATTTTATCGACCCCGAAAAGATTACATGCAAATCCGAGCTCGGCGGAATTTTAACTCATAACGTAAACACGTACGAAATTGCCCTTAGCATTTCGTTCGGAATGGTAACGCTTCTGTCAGCTTGCCACTTTTTCAATGGCTATTAATATAATTGTCATTTCTTAATAATTCTTTTCCCGCCATAGCATAATTATTTGCAATTAGTTTATTAATGATCCTTACATTAAGGCGGAGATAGCATAAATCAATGAGAAAACATCTCCGAGACTAGTCAACCTGCTAAAAATAGCAAGCAAATATCATATCCCTCAAATAATCTTACCAGTAGAAACATATAAGAAAATAAAAAAAATAAAAAAATACCATATCATCGAAATGAGACAGTTATTGATACGGACGGACGATCCATTATTAAAGGTCTGGTTGTCGATCAGGATTCACCTAACGTTTAACAGCGACTGCAACAACAATTAACTTTGCCTAGAGTTAATAAATAGTTTTAGTTCTTAGCTTACTAGAAACTTAAAAAGGTAAGTATATATATTTTCTTGCTTGAGATCGAAGTCATAGCTCTCTCAAACGACACCTAATTTCCTCAAAAGAGGAAGTTACTGGACCATGCTATGCTACATGAATTAGCATTTGATCACGTGATCGACCACGCAATTGTATGTTGTTATATACATCGCTGGTCCCAATGCACTTTGCATCGTTTTAGTTTTCGAATGATGCTACCCCGCTAGCTAGGTGACCAGATCAACATTCCCCCTGATCAAAAGGCTGGTCCATTGCACGATGACCCGATTACAGCTGAGTAACATATTTTGCTCAAGAACACAACGCACAGCCCGTACAGGAATTGAAACCTCGATCACAAAATCGTGAGTACCACACGCCTAAACACTTCGCCGTCACTAAACAGCTGCAACAATGAACGTCAATAATGGAATGTATATGTATGCAATCAACCTGCTCGAAATAACAGTCAAATCTCTCTCACAAGCCATTCGTCTTACCATCTTAAAGAGAAAAACAAAAGAGATGGTTTGCATCTGGATTATGTTTGATCTGATAATAGGTCAGTTAGATCAAGGCTATCCCGAAGCTAAATAACAACAACAACAATTATATGCATAGCTGTTGTCTGCTTTCTAAACAATTCCGCTCATTAGTTTGTTTTCATTCTATTCATTAATTAAACATCTTCACCTTCCTGCAAATAAAAATGAAAACATAAACTTAGATACAACACAAAAACGATCTCTGATAAATCTGAGACGATAGATAAAGAGTGTTGGCCTCCTTCGAGATATTCACGTGTTTATTCATTCAAAAAGAATTGTTTGAATACATAAATAAATAGAGTGTTTTAAATCTGTAAATTTAAATTTTAAATTCGGACTTTCAAGGATATAAAGATGCATTGAACTGAGATAATTCAAGAATGATTGTCACTTTTTAGAAATAAAACAAAATCTGTGTTTATCATTCTTAGTTCACTATCTTCAATGGTGACAGTTGAGAAAAAGACAATCGAAATAGAAGACGAAAGGAAAAGACATTCAACGAGACTGTATGATACGCTAGAAAAATAGCTAATTCTCCCTCAAATTATATACAATTGTCTTCGAAAGTGGAAGGATGCACAGGATGATCTAATCGTGCATCACCAGAATCACGAGGGGAGTAAAAAGTGACAGCAGCGTGAAGGTAGAATTGATATACTGAGGAGTAAGCTTAAAAATGTGAAATTGCTTCAGTGAAAAGCCAAACGCTTGCAAACTAAAACTATTGCACGTACAAAAATGAGTTAGCCATATATTAATGAAGGCGCGTGGCTTAGTGAGAACGATATATTACATCGGCTTCAGTGCTCAGCTGGTACATACATGAAATGTTAAAATACGGTCAAGTTAAAGGGTAAATCTACAAGACTCGACTCCGTAGTCGTGACCGAAGTAGTTGGAAAGAAAAACCCGAGAAAGATATCGTAAGCATCCCGATGAACTTCTTAAAACCTTCGCCAGTCTTTGAGTTTCTCGTTATTTGACCCCGGAAATATGAGAATCGAGGGTGATTTGGCTGGAACTTGAAATCGGGCAGTAAAGATTAGAAAAAAATTATTGCAATGCATTCAATATGACGCTGTTTCAACTGCAATTTGCTACCTCTCTGTCTGTATAGAAACACACACACACACACATACACACACACACACACACACACACACGACTGTGTGTGTATAGTGTATATATATATACATAAATATATTTGCACATTTGTCTATGAGGATGTGTGTGTGTACATACATGCTCACACACGCACAAACACGTATGTATGTATATGTATATATATGTATGTGTGTATGCATATATATATATATATATATATATATATATATATATATATACATATACACACTGTATGTATACCGGGTATTTATATCGATTTTGTGTTATTACATAATATCAACATGTATACCTGTCAACAAATATATACACGCCCAAACGAATAAGGATTCAAATATACGCAAAACCACACACGCCAACACGCATCTGCAGACACACACGCGTCTGCATGAATGCTCGCGTGTGAGGGTAGACACACACATACAAACACATACTCACATAAACATACATGCTTACATATGTATATATGTATATATATATATATATATATATTATATATCAACATACGTAATCATTATGGCTGTCAACAACTTTCTCTGGCGAGCTCAGAACCTCTACATTCTTCATTGAAAACGAATATCTTATTGGAAAATGTCATTGAATCAGAAAAATAAATCCCAGATCAGAAAACTTAGATCCAATCCGATCAAATACGGAAAGCTGGTTTGTATGAGAGATCGAATCCTATAATCTTATAAATATGTGTTTCTAATCGTTCATTGTCTTTTCTATTTATTTTTTTTCATTGTCTTTGTGTTGAATAAGAAATATTTTGTCTTTCATTCCATGTACGTCTCCAAGGTATTAAACTTAGCTGGATAATATTGTTGGCTTATTTCTTGCATTTCCTTTTTCGTTTTGCAAACTTTCATTTCTTTCTTTCTTTCTTTCTTTCTTTCCCTCGTGTGTATTCCGGTAATTCTCTGTTCTGGATTTACTTGTAGCGTATTGTTTTTGACTGACCACATCTCGATTTCCTCTATTAATGTCTTGTGTGGGTGTGTGCTCATGTATATATTAAAGCATATATATGTATGTATATATGTATGTATGTATGTATGTATGCATGTATGTATGTATGTATGTATGTATGTGTGTGTGTGTGCGTGTTCATGCGCGCACATATATATATATATATATATATATATATACTTATATATAAAGATTGTATATAAGTATATATATACACATATACATATACATACATATATACATACATACACACACACACACACACACACACACACACATATATATATATATATATACACACACACACACATACATGTGTGTGTGTCCGTAAACATACATACAAACATACATGCATATAGAGAAATATATACGTATATGTGTATGTTTTTCTTCATTGCAAATATCTTCTCCAAAAGAAATTCTCTTTTTGTCGTCGTCGTCGTCGTCGTCGTCGCCGTTGTTTTTGTTGTTTTTGTTGTTTTTGTTGTTGTTGTTGTTGTTGTTGTTCTTCTTCTTCTTCTTGTTCTTCTTCTTGTTGTTGTTCTTCTTCTTCACTGTGTTGTTTACCCATCCAACCAGCCACTCACCAACTACACTCGTTATTAACCATTTTAACCGTTCGTCATCACAAAAAATTGCTAAAGGTACCAGCCGAACGTCCTCCAAAACCATTCCAGTGTATTCAGTAAAATGTACCTGATCGGAACACCTTTAATCACATGTGATTTCGACTGCGTTCTAGTTTCCCCTGAGTAACAAAGACAGGACAGACTTTGAAGTGGGGTACGAAGTCATTGATGAGGTCGCAAATAGCGATGGAAAGATTCTGACACACAACTTATTGATTGTTTAACCAGCACATTAAGCAAACGATCGAACATTAGCTGGTTAGATATTTAAAAAATTGACTAACAATAAAGAAGTGATGTTAACCTAGTGCGCGTGTTTTAATCTTATTGGCATAACGACCCTCCCAAACAATTTAAAATTAACAGATAAACGTAATAAACCTTCAATAAATTCGAGTAATTGTGTGAAAGGGAATCTAAATTTCTTACAGCGTTTAAGCACTAAGAAGGGCCCCGAACCCTAGAAACATATCAAAGCTGATATTGAATTTCAACGGGGTCCTGTCGAGCCATCCAACATAATAAATGAACAGCATAATAAATCGACATTAAATGATAATTTAATTATAAAATTTTATGATTTCAGCACATCAGCTGAAATAAACTGAAAGGTCTGTATTCCTCCTCTGAAATGTAGATCCCCAACATGGCCGCAGTCGATCGACAGGAAAATTTCAAAGATTAACAAAGTAGCGTCTTTTCCTCATATAGCTAAAAAGACAAGTTCAGGATGTCCAAAGAAGCCATGCCAATCATAGAGAATGACGCAAATGGGTTCTGCCCGCTATACAAGAGTAAATCATGGAACAGCATATAAAGAACAACGAAAAAGATAAATAAGGCCAGCTCGGAGTATGGCAGTCAAACATATCAGAGCCTCATGTTCATCAATGCTGTTCTTAAAAGTGAACTAGCTCATAATTTTAGAAAGCCTTAGATGAACTGAATCTACATATTAAAGTTGTACAAAGGCCAGGAACTTCCATAAAATTCCTGATCGGTAAACCGTATCTATCTGAAAGAACCCACTGTTGTGATAGGAACGGTATAGTGCGTAGAGTAAGCTAAGCGATAAATAGCAAAACAGGGAATGCAGTCTATATATAAGATATTCAGATGAACAGTGCAGGAACAAGACAAATTATCCTCTCTCCTATACAACGGGCTGTGGAGAAACATTCCGAACCATAGGAGAAAGCATAAATGGCCACACTAGTGGTAACTCAAGGAGAAGAAAAGCACGTCACAGCTACACCAGCATGCTAATATGTTAGAACATAGGGACGCGATAGATAACAGATGTTAGGATTATATCGATACATAGAACAGACACGGCACTGTGAGGCCACACCTATAAAAGAAAATAAACCGAAACTTAACAGAAAACGTAATTAGTGCAATAAACCTCGCCCACTGCTTTCAACCCCACAACCTGATGATTGAAGACAGAATGGGAAAAAGAAAAGATACAAACCGAAATACACGCACACAAGATACGCATACACATTCTGCACACTGATACAGGCGCAAACATATACAAAGATACGGATACATATCGCAAACAAAACAAGATAGAATAAACAGCACAAGACCAGAGAGAAGAGGAGACTCGAAGAGCAGATAGTCATTGAAAAGGCCACAGAACGTGTGAAGAAAGACTCAGACAAATATACTAACAATAATGGTAAAGCTAAAACGATGATCAAATTAATAGTTCGTGGGTTAACTGGCGAAATGACCAACTCCAAGTATAACAATATCCTTTGCAACACAGGATTTCATGTTAAGAAACGGGCAAAACAAATACTTACTTTGAGACACTAGGAGTGTTATTAAAACCTGTGTAGACCTGTAGACCGGTATGAAGCTGTTAGTATCTCATAACTATATATTGTGTACACACATATATGTACATATGTACACACACATACATATATCTATATATGTATGTATGTATGTATGTATGTATGTATGTATGTATATATGTATGTATGTGTGCAGATTTGTATGTTTTGCTTTATGCATGTATTCTCATGCATATAGTTGCATATCTAGACATGCTCATATATATTTTAATGATCAACTTCTGGTAAGGTTCAGAGATTTTTACATTTTCAGTGATGGATTGAATCTGTGATCTTCGAATTAGATTTCTCCTTTCTGGTTTTCAGAAGCCTGATTTATCAAGATTGGTATTTAGGCAGTGTGTTACATATCCTAGGGTCCCAATAATTACAAGTTTAAACCTGAACTTGTAATCTGGTTAGAGTAACTGCAGATTTCTCAATAGTTCAGCGTAGGTTTTTCTCTTTTTCACTTATCTTCAGCTTTATGTTAACATCCGCTGGGGAGCTTAATTCCCACAACTGTACACAGTTTTTCTTCTCTATCCCAAATCATTATATTAGGTCTGTTGTGCTTACATTCTATTAAGGTTAAACTGGGACATTCCACCAGTATTCCTTCTTCTTATGAGTGGCTATGGCTTCTACCATATTGTGGATTCTTATTTCTTTGTCCTCGGGGTTATCTTTCTGACGGATTTCATTATAGAGTGTCCTAGCTATAACTTCATGTCTCATCGGTAGATAATACTGTGATAATATTTTCGGACAATTAACTTCGGCGTTAACTCCACAAAGTCTGCATCGGTTGTCACATTTGACTGCTTTTCCTTCATCTCTATCCCTACTTTACATCAGGTATTTAGTTAATATCTCCTGTTCTTGGATTGCAAACGCATACCCTTCAAACTGGGAGGTAGTAATCCGGCAATGATAGACTGCTTTGATAATCAATGTTACTATTTTCGTATGTATGTATGTATGTATGTATGTATGTATCAAATATACATATATACATATATGGTATGAAATATTGCGTATATAGTCTTCTGAAATGTTTGTAAATATGCATTTTCTAAGCCAGTAATATCAGCTCAAACTTAGGTGCGTAGTTAGGCAGACTTATAGTTCCATGTGTATGTGTATCATTATATGCGCACACAGAGAAACATATACAGACACACACTCATCGCACATACATAATGTGTATAAAGTTAATTCGTATATTTATTCTTAACACGTCAAGGCTTATTTAGATGCTAAATATGGATTTAGCTGTAATGTTTATCATAAGAGAATAACCTCTTCCTTCTAATGCAGCAGTATACACATACATATGTACAAGTATACACGCATTCACAAGCATTGTTTCTTTGTATCTTGAGATACCCCGCCCCCACACGTACACATATGAACTTTTGTGGATTTGTGGTATAATGTGTGTGTATGTGTGTATTAAATTCGCTAGGTATGTGGCAACTAGAAATTCACAACCCTCAGAAGGCACATTATAATTTATGTAATCGGAACATCTATTTACTAAGAGAGGCCTGCAATTAATTAGAATCGAGTCGAGTCTTTAAACGGTGACTCTTTCAATTAAATAATTGCAATGAGTGAATTCTAGCGAATAACTATAAACTGAAAACAAAAATAAAAAAAACAACAAAAAACAAAAAAACAAAAACGTTGTGCAATGTATGTCTTATTATTATTGATGTATTCTATTAATGCGGTAAGCTGGCAGAATCGTTAGCACGCCAGACAACATGCTTAACGAAATTTCGTCCGCCTTTACGTCCTAAGTTCGAATCCGCTCCGTGGTTCACTTCGCATTTTCATCCTTACGGAGTCGGTAAAATAAGTGCCATTTGAGTATAGGACTCGATGAAATCAACCTAGAAATTACCCTCGCCAGAAATTGCCACAGTTGGAACCCATATTCATGTTACAACGATATTTCGCCCAACATGATTTATCAAGTACAGCTCTATATTTAAGAGATGAGGAATTATGTACATTATACCCACGGGCATATGACGTAGTGATTAAGAGCGCGGGCTACTAACCTCAAGATTCGGAGTTCGATTTCAGGCAGTGACATTAATATTAATAATACTAATAATATCGAAAAATACCTTAGGAATGAGAACCCAGGTTCCAAATTTCCCTAAGACACCTGACGAAGGCTGGTCAGTATATCAGCCGAAACGTTGTGTTAACAACAAACAAGATGAGGACAAATATCTGTTAATGTAAATAATGTATGATTTATCAAGGTTTTAAATTTCTTTCGAAAATGCACGTTTGGCAAAAATTCTGTGAAAGCTTAACATTAGTTCACACACACATGCACACGCACAAATACACACAGAAGTGCTTCCCAAGTATGTAACATTGGGTTGGTACTTACTAGGTGAAACTTTGAGGGAGTGATTTCTACTGTATCTCCGGGACGTCAAAAGTTTTATGAATTGTTCAGTTTGTATGTGTGGTTTTGCGTTTGTCCGACAGTTCTTGGTTTATTTACGTCTCCATAAACCGAAGGAATGGGTGCCACGTTAAAAAAATTACTGAGGGTCTCTTTCTCTTCGACTAGACAATTCAATGCGGTTTCCTGGCATGGCCAATGCCAAATGAGTGAAACAAAAGATAGATGATATACACATACATATAATAAAAGCCGTCAGCGCGGAAATAAAACTTCTTACGTACATTTTATAAATAATTGTAACAACGGCTTCGTTTCTGCCTCACCACGCACCGAAAAATAGACGTCGAGCTTTAGGCTTTTTCGCTCAATAAACACTCACAACGCCCGGTCTGGGAACCGAAACCGCGATCCTATGACCGCGAGTCCGATGACCTAACCACTGGGCCATTGCGCCTGCACCCTGAGACACTATAACAGGTCGTAATAGTATTTCTATTTTTTTTCAGTGCGTGGTGAGGCACAAGCCAAGCTCTTGTTATAATTACACACACACGCACACACATATGCATATTTGCTGTGTCTGTATATGACGGTGCATGTGTTTGTACGAAGTATATGCATATTTATATGTAAGTCGGATGTTTTTGCGAGGAAAATAACGTATACATACATACACATCCATAAATGCATACATGCGTATACACATGCATACATACATTCGTACACATACATATAATAAATGTATATAGGAACATACACGTGCATATATACATACACGTGCATATATATATATATATATATATATATATATATATATATATATATATATATATATATATATATATATATATATATATATCTATATACGCACATGTATATATATGTATATATCTATGTTTGTGCGTGCTCATGTTTGTCCGATCGTGTATTCACTTTTGTATATGTGTGTCAGTATGTGTGTGCATGTATGTGTGTGTGTGCATGTACGTGTGTGTGTGCATGTATGTGTGTGTTTGCGTGCGTGTGTGTAATCCTCTTTCTCTCCCTTTCCCTCTACCCCCCTCCCGCCACTATCTCTCTTAACTGTCTCTCTGTTTCACTCACTTTCTGTACACGTTTGTGTAAACTAATCAGTTGGTTACGAAACAGAAGAGATCTTTAATTCAGATTACGACCGTGTGAAGCTAATTGAAATGGAGAAATGATTTATCGTTTTATTAAATGACCTCTTACGTATCTTGGGGAATTTCGACATATTAATCATCTTGTAAGCCGATTTCTCGCCTACCGTCATCTAACAGAACAACAGATGCAACAGATGTCGTTAGTATGTTTTTCACACTTTACATCTCTGCTTCGTATAATAAATCCAATCGACACCTCCCTATACGCCGCATCGCCATCGTATATATCCGGTGTCTTTTCCTTGTGGTTGGTGGTTTTTTTGAGCTGCTAGAAACAGCAGTAAAACTGTTGCCTCAAATTACAACCAACAAGCTTTTTTTTAAAAAAGGAAAAGAAAGAACTATGAGGAAAGAGCTGTAGAATACTCTTGTGAGAATGTTCTGTGTTTGGAATAAAGAGAGAAATTTTAGGAATAGATTAAGAATGCTTTTGTTTGAATTGGTAGAATCAGTAGCAAAACTGAGATATTTTATTGCAGTTCGTGGTGTTCTGAGTTCAAATCATGTTGAAGTCAAATAACGATGATTTCGCTAGAATTTACTCCTTCAAATTTCGAATTACGTTGAAGATCAATATTACAACGGCATTCCGTCGTTTATGACGATGAGGGTTCCAGTTGATCTGATCAACGGAACAGCCTGCTCGTGATATTAACGTGCAAGTGGCTGAGCACTCCACAGACACGTGTACCCATAACGTAGTTCTCGGGGAGATTCAGCGTGACACAACATGTGACAAGGCTGACCATTTGAATTACAGGCACAACAGAAACAGGAAGGAAGAGTGAGAGAAAGTTGTGGTGATAGAATACAGCAGGGTTCAACCCCCCCCCCCCCATTGCCGGACCCAAATGGAGCTTCTGGTGTTTTCGCTCAATAAACACTGACAATGTCCAGGATGGGAATCGAAACAGCGATCCTATGACTGCGTGTCCGCTGCCCTAATCACTGGGCCATTGCACCTCCATGATAAGATATAAACATAAAGAAAAAGTACGTCTAGAGACAGCGGAGAAAAAAAAATAACGATGTAGAATATGAAAATTTAGCGAAAATTTACTCCTTCAATTTTCGAATTACGTTGAAGATGAATAGAAAAGCATAGGAAAAATTCCTTTACATAAATATAACACAGAATATTGAATTGTATGTAGATACGTAAGCTGACACTAAAATTCATGTTACACATTAAAGAAGAACGTTCCATTTAAAGAAGAAAAAGATGGAAACATCAAAACCATTGTTGTACATAGAAAGGAAATAGACATGTCACGTGATAGGTAGAGAAAATAAATACACTAATTTTACATAACATACATACTTACATACATATATGCATGCATACGTACGCGTATATATTATGTATGCACGTATGCATCTATGCTTACGTATATATTGTCTTTATAATGTGCGTATAACAGTAATGATAATAACAATAGTAATAAGAATAATTCGAATTATATATGCAGATTCTTAGACATTTGTTTGTATATATTCATATAATCCATTTATGCACAAATATATACACATTATAACATACGACCAGCACATACATTCATATATGTACAGTCATATATCCATATGCAACTATACATATATATGTATATATATATATATATATATATAT
>NC_068989.1:91603329-91611423 GCF_001194135.2 Octopus bimaculoides
TATATATATGCTCATTTGTGTGTGTGTGTGTGTGTGTGTGTGTGTGTGTGTATATACTCGTATGAATGTACACACAAAATAGATTAAAAATCAACAAGGAAGGCGCCTATGCCTTAAATACTTCCGTGATATAGCCGAATCATAAATCGAAAGTAGAATCATTCGTTTGGTATTTGGCTTTGCTTCACAAGACTCCATTGTATGAAAGCATATGTCTATAGGCATTATTGTTATCAACAAGAACAGATATATAGAATGTAACTATTCATCGCTATTTATACACCCCTTAATTATTTCGATCCAACTTTCAAAATATATTCATATCTTATTTTTCACATTGTATTTTTTTTTCACTGATTTTCTTTTTTCGCCTGTGTCTGTAACAATGAACGCATTAAATATTGATATTTCTGCACATTTATTTTGAGGTATGATATGTAATTTAGCATTATTTATTTCTTTTCTACAAATAACAAGACAATTATGTGTTGCCGCGTTTTTAGAAAATCAAATTTTGTTAGTATTTAATATTTTTTTTCTTTCAAAATTAAATGTTTATGTCTACGTGGAGAGAACAAAATATCTCACTGCTTCTAGGTTTTCATGTGCTTTCTCTATTATCTTTTATCGTTTTCTGATTTCGATCAATTGACTGCGGCCCATGCAGTTCTTAAATCGTCCCCAGTTCTTAAAATATATTTTTTCTAAGTCTTGTAATTATTCCCTGGACACCAATTGCCGGACGGCTGATTTACACATAATATATATATATGTATATATACACGTTGTCTTCCACGCACTTTTTCCCCTCGACCAAATTTACTTCTCGTCATTTCTCGTCGGTGTTAATTTTTGCCCCTTATAATATTTACGTGTAATCTTCAGAAAAGGTACGTGGTACGATGTGCGGATCTCTTCTGGTTGGATCACACTTTTCAATTCCTTTAATTTTGTTCCAATTGATTTCAAATTTGGTGTATTGATGATATTTTGTATGCTAATTACGGAAATGAAATTCAATTTTGCCATAAATTAATAAATAAAAGGTTAATAGCTTTTAAATTTTCCCATTTTGAGTAATTTTAGCAAACCGAAAGCGTCGAATATATATATTGGTGCCTGTTTCTATAGTAACAAGTCGAAGTATAATCTGCTTCGCCTGTATTTGAAATGTTTATTGTTGAAAAACGGATATTTTCGGTTGATGTGCTGTCACTTTCTTCATTTTCATCATTTTAACAGCGCATTTTCCTGGACCTTTTCAACCTAAATAGAAGTATGACCACAGCCAAGTCGTTTAGCCTTTCGAATGTGATGGAGAAATTGAAAACCAAGGAGAACAGTGAACCACTGAGCTGAGTTTACTAATTCTAAAGATGATATCCACACGCAACAACTGGAAAGCACATGGGACTCTGTAAAACGAGGGAATAAAGAGGCCGTGCAACCCACCGTTGACTTGTATCTGTGCGAGTTAATGTAGCACAAGAGATATGAAAATTGTAATTTATTTAATAAACTCCTAGCGAGTATCGAAAACATTCGTTTTGAATATTCGATGTATATTCGATCTTTTGCCAAAAAAATATCCATCAGAATTTTTCAGATTATATTTTGTTTACATGCCTACTCCAACATTTCACATGACTTTGTTCATTAAAACATTAAATTTTCCGTCGTGATATTGCCATCGTAATGTTTTGTCGTCGTAATGTTGTTACCATTCACAAAATATCAGCCTCCAAATACTATTTTCGAATAGGTTAAAAAATAGTCAATTCAGCGTGAAAATTTACATCAATATAACAAATTTGAAAATTTTCCCTTAATTTTCAAATTTCAAAAAGATCCCGCAGTACGTTTATTTGACGGTATTTTATGGCACGCTCTAGGACGTTGCACTCACGATCTTGCGAACATGGTTTCGATTCCTGAACTGGGTTCGTCAGCAAAACACTTTATTTCATGTTGCTCCAGTGCTGTTTAGGCTCTGGCACATCAAAAGCTACACCCTACGTTTCCTCCGCGTGTCCTAAAAGGCGACTAAAGGAAGTCGAGGTAGCATTTGGATTCCATCCGTGTAAAAACATTTACCAATAACGACTACCCAACGGCCGCCATCGGTTGTAGTGTTGGAGGGATGCAAACGTGTTATCCGCCAAGATTAGGAAATCATCAATAAATGGCGGATGCAACTATGTGGTGTTACATCGCAGGCTCTCATTCAGTACTATTACATTAATAGACTTATACCAGTCTACTCCTTAAAGCTGCGAGGCGACATAATCGCTCGTACGTTGAACAAAATGCCAAACGGCCTTTCCAGGGCTCTTTCCTTTCTAAGCCCAAATCCTGCTAAGGAGCTTTGCTTTTCATCTTTTGGGGTCACTAAAATAAAGCACCCGTCAAGTACTGGGTTCGATGCAATCGATTTATCCCCACTCCTCAAAAATGCTAACCCTGAAACTTGGAACAAATTCAGCTGGAATCTCATGATCTTGCTAAGTTTCAGACCAAGGAAACAAGGTAGAGTCGGTTTCATGAGGCCTGGGGCTCCAGTAGAATAATAAACTTTTATTCGTAAAGCTGTGAACCTGAAAAATCTTCATACGGGCCCCTTTTAAAGCAGTAATTGAAGTACGTAATCTGACGGTGGTGTCTTTCTGAAATTTGGATTAAAATGTGGCCGCCCTTCACTTATCGCTTAACTCCCAAACACAATGGCCGTAAATTGATTTCCAGCAGTTGATACAGCGTTCGTCCCGGTATTTTCCCTTCTCTTACCTTCTATTCCGAGATCTAACACTAACTTTACCAAGGCTGCGAGCTAGCAAAAACGTTAGCACGTCTGGGCGAAATGCATAGCGATATTTCGTCTGTCTTTCCGTTCTGAGTTCGAATTCCGCCGAGGTCGACTTTGCCTTTCATCCTTTTGCGGTCGGTAAATTAAGTACCAGTTGCGTACTGGGATCGGTTTAATCGACTGGCTTCCCTCCCCAAAAATTTCGGGCCTTGTGCCGAGAATAGAAAAGAATATTAACTTTGCCCACTTGTGTATGTGTTCACACACAAACACATACGTTCTCCCCCGCGCACAGACACATATAAATACAGGCATACACACACACACACACACACACATATACAAGCACACAAACAGACAGACGCACACACATACACACACATATACACGTACAGGTCTCGTTGTATCGAAAGAGACGCAGGCGTGGCCGAACGGTAAGAAGTTTGCTTTACAACTGCAAGATTACGGGTTCAGTTCCACAGCGGAGTATCTTGGGCAAGTATCTTCTACTGCAGACGTGGGCCGATCAAAGTCTTGTGATTGGATTTGGTAGACAGAAACTGAAAAAAGCCCTTCATATATATATATATATATATATATGCAGAGAACATACATATGTGTACATTATTTACATTATTTACATTTAACGATATTTGTCCTCATCTTGTTAATACAACTTCGCTATATGCTCGTGGGCGTAGTGGTTAAGAGCGGGGACTACTAACCCCGAGATTCCAAGTTCGATTCCAAGCTGTGACCTGAATAATAATAATAATAATAATAAAAATAACTACAACAACAATAATAATAATAGCAATAATAATAATAATAATAATAATGATAATAATAACATCGGAAAATACCTTAGGAATGAGAAACCAGGTTCGAAATTTCCCCAAGACACCTGATGAAGGCTGGAGGGTATATCAGGCGAAACGTCGTGTTAACAGCAAACAAGATGAGGACAAATATCCGTCAAATGTAAATATTGTAAATAATGTACTTATTTCCTCATCTCTTAAATATAGAACTATATATGTATGTCTGTGTGTGTGAATGCGTGTATGCATGTGTGTTCGACTTGCTTCTGCGCAAAGAAACTGAAGGCCAAATAATATGGTCGCGAATAGAACTTGTTAATGGCACTTGAGTCCTGCGTTCACGCCCGTAGATCTTATTAACCGCTCAGCAGTGTCTACAGCCGTACCTGCACCCACGTATGAAACATTCTATAATGTACGTTCACATCATACTTCGACTTTAGCTCAGATAAAGCTTGAAATCTACAAACACAGCCTTTCTTCTCAAATCGATAAATATACAAAATCATACAACCTTCCATTATACAAGCAAAGAATGTTAAAATATCGTTTATTTTAATATAAAACAAAAACACAATAAAAACGATAACTATTATGCTCAGAAATTTTTAGATTAAAAATTATGGCATATACGTTTGCAATAAATCTCGCTGACATTACAGTTATTAAATACTGTCATAAAATAAGCAGAGGTGATTCCTAAAAGCCACCACAATACTGGAAAGGATATATAAATTTATTCGACATTTTAGCATTTCCAAATCTAATTCACAAAGAATAAATAATTCATAGATGCCATCCGCATGGCGAGCGAGTGTTGAGTCAGTGTTGACATGCATATATACAGACATGTGAAGGTGCATGGCTTCGTCGTTAGGGTATGCATCTCACAATCGTCAGTTCTTGAGTTCGATGCCTGGAGGCGCGATGTGTTCTTGAGGAAAATACTTCATTTCACGTTGGTCCTGTCCATTCCGCTGCCAAGAATGAGAAGCAGATGTAATTCAAACGGCCAGCTTGTTGCATTTTGTATCATGAGTGCTCGGTCACTTGCACATTAATTTCATGAGTATTCACGTTAGTTTCACTTGAATTTCTGATCAAATGGAACCCACATCGTCGTAACCAACGGAGAGCCATACAAACAAGTTAGCACAATTCTATATGAGTGTAAAAGAAGATAGAATGATAGTGATATGCGTGTATATAGCCGTAGGAAAGGCTATAGGCGCAGGAGTGGTCGTGGGGTAAGCAGCTTGCTTACCTACCACATGGTTCAGGGTTCAGATCCATTGCGCGGCACCTTGGGTAAATGACTTCTACTATAGCCTCAGGCCAAATGAAACCTTGTGAGTGGATTTGGTAGACGGAAACTGAAGAAACCCGTCGTATACACACATACACACACACACACATACACACATACAGACATATGTATGTATGTATATGTGTGTGTATATGTTTGTGTCTATGTTTGTTCCTCCATCATCGCTTGACAACCGATGCTGGTTTGTTTACGTGCCCCTAACATAGCGGTTCGGTCGGCAAAAGAGACCGATAGAATAAATACTAGGCTTACAAAGAACAAGTTCTGGGTCGATTTGTTCGATTAAAGGCTGTACTCCAGCACGGCCGCAGTCAAATGACTGAAACAAGTAAAAGAATAAAAGAATAGTATACTTATGAGAATAGGATTCAATTAAAATACTTGTTCAAGAACGTATAACTGTAATAGATGCAGTGGTGGATGCGTGGTTAGAAGCTTACTATCAAATTACATATTTCTGGGTTCTTTTCCTCTGCGTTAACATCTTCGCCACTTGGGTAAGTCCTATAAATGTTCGGCAAAACGGTCTGTGAAGTGTCGTCTAATATGGTTTCTGAAAGGGCAAAAATTGTAGAGGATGCAGGAAATGTGATTGGTATTGGTGTATGTCAACGGCCGACTTAACTCTAGTGAGTGGAATTTGGTAGATGGAAAGAAAAAGAAACGCGTTATGTATATGTGTGTGTGTGTATGTACTACGTATACATATACATGTATGTTTTTACATTCTTGCATTCAATTCCCACCGGGGTAAAAATTTAGCCTTTTTTTCCTTTAGGAGTCAATGAAATAAGTATCAGTTGAAGACTCGTATCAATAGAATCAACTTACGAACTTGCTGGACTTGTACAAAAAAAATAAAATAAAAATAAAATAAAATGAAACAATTATTTTTAATTTGGCTCAGGTTTGGTCTTATTCCTGGTAGGACTTACGTGGATAGCTGGTTACTATCTATAACCTTAGGTATCCACAAGTTTTCAGCTGTCTTTCAAGTACTTAGAACCCTCCTGATAATCCTTGCTGCCCCCAAGTGACATGGTTTCTATAGGAGCTCTACCGGGCATTCTATTTCAATCTCATTTAGCCATTTCTCTAAATCTAAGCTTATTGTTCTGAACGCATCAATTGTTATAAGCACGACCTTTAGTGTTCTTGCTATTTCATATTTTAAATTTTAACAGATTGTATTTTTTGTTTCTCTTCATCTTTCTTTACGTATTATTATTATCATTATTATTATTATTATTATTTTATGTTTGACTTTTGTTTTGCATTTGTACAAGTTGGATCCAAGTCTCACCCAGAGACCCCAAGAGACAACAAGTTAGAAGTTCATTCAGGTGTTATGCCTAGGGTACCATATATTTGGATTTGTACAGTTTTGTTCAAGCGAATGTTTAAGAAACCATAAGAAAATTATGTGTTTGCTTTAAAATTTGAGATCACATAGACAGTATTTTACGTAGGATATGGGCAGTTCCCATGAGCACTATCTTTTGAACTTCAGCCATTTTGGGGTTTCCTGGTATCTGAGCTAGGTAGTAATCAGCCCGTTTCGCTGTCATTCCCAGGGCACCTATGACAATAGGTATTGTTTTCGTCTTCAGATTCCACATTTTGCTAATTTCTATTTCAAGATCTTTATATTTGCTCAGTTTTTGGTTATTATTATTATTATTATTATTATTATTATTATTATTATTATTATTATTATTATTATTATTATTATTATTACGGTGAGCGGGAAGAATCATGAGCACACGATAAAATGTAACGCGGCAAGTCTTGACGCTTTCAGTCCATAGTTCAATTTCCATCGTGATCGACTTAACTTTTCACCCTCATGGTGTCGATATGCATCATCTATGCACTCGGGTTGATGAAATCGACTAATCCCCTCCCCACAAATTTCTCGCCCTCTGCCTACTATAGAAGTAATAGTAATAATTATCATTAAAAAGCAGTGGGTGTGCCAAACCCGGAAATCGCTTGGTATTATATTGTGAATTCAAATTCGCCTGTGAGCTATTAAGTTTTTTTGTGAAGTGCTCGTTTTTGTTGTCATCATCGGTTTTGTTTTGTTTCTTCTTTTGGTGTTTCTTTCCTCATCGTCATCATAGTTGCCGATGCTGTTGTTCTTGTTTTTGGTGATGACAAGGCGTTGATTTTTTTTACCCACAGTTCAGAAAATGACACAAACGGGAATATGATCAAAGTCATGCAAGCCGTGAATATCCCATCTATTTATTGAACCCATTGTATCTCCGATTAAATTAACCAATGATCTTTTTTCACAACAGCAGGGTGTAATTTGTACGAGATGTGGCCGCTATATCGAGAACCTCTAGTTACAACGCAAAGAAAAATTTTCTTGTTGGCTATGGCACGTCCTAAGAGAGTTGATTATATTGGTAAATGTCATTTAATGAAGGGCTCACAAAATCAGATATCTGTGGTCTTTTTTCTTTTCATAGAAACACCAATTCCTATCATTATGATTTGTTAGATTCCAACGCTACACATCGATATTATATTTTTCCTTAGTTTCACGTTCATTTTCCATGTAGTTCTTGTCCTCTACTTCCTTCTCCTTCTCCTTCTTCTCCTACATCTTCATCCTCATATTAATATTATTGTTGCTGTTTTTGTTTTTGGTGTGGTTGTTACGGTTTATTTATATATTGGCTTCCTTCTATTTAACATTATCAAACTCACGTATCAATAAATATTATTATCACAATTGAATATTAGACAAGGCCGGATCGATATTAGACAGCGACCTTCCTGTTGCTTTCCTTCCACAGTAATACATACACAATTATTAAAGAAGAAACAACATTACATATTATATATATATATATATATATATATATATGTGTGTGTGTGTGTGTGTGTGTGTGTGTGTGTATATGAATATACGCATATATATACTCGTCGCACACACTTGCCTATACATATGGATATATGCATATACATATATATATATGTATATATTAAATATATACATCAATGTATCTACATATATGTATATATACACACACAAGTATAGATATGCTGAATTTCAATGTACACATTCCTGCATGCGTGTATATATATGTGTATATGTGTATATATGTATCTTTGTATATATATATATATAT
>NC_068989.1:91611797-91613939 GCF_001194135.2 Octopus bimaculoides
TATATATATATAGGTGTGTGTATGTGTATGCGTGTATATCTGTGTATGCATGCTTATATTCATACAAGACACACACCCATAGACGCGCGCATACTCTATCGCTTAGGATTTTTTTTACGTATATATTGATATTAATGCATACAATTCTATCTTCTCTTTGTATGTTACTGTTTATTGTACGTTTTAACCATACCTTGACTGATTGTGAATACACGCACGCGAGCTCGCGCGCAGACCCGTACACATGGACAGACATACACACACATACACACAAATATACTCAACGGATCCTCCGGAAGAAGATTAATGTAAATATGTAATGAGCCCTGGGAACAGTGAGCAAAAATCTCGAGAAGAACATGGAACAAATAGGGGCTGCAATAAGGGTGGAGCACTTGCAGAAAACAACACTGCTTGAAACCGCTCGAATACTCCGGAGGGTGCTCGAAAAAATTGGCGTTCATATTAAGACAGGATATTTTATTTCTCTTGTTTTGACGTGTTCAAAGACAGTGGAAAATTCGGTTCTGCTACGGTGTACCCCATAAACAAACGAATTATTTTATTAACAAATATTTCGATGATTTTCGGATCCGTTTAACTTGGAGTGAAAAAGTAAAGGTTTGTCCATGACTATTTTAATATATGTTATATTTTGGAGTAACGGCGAGAAAAGTAAGCAGAAGCACGGTAACTCTAAACAAACACATAAGGAAAACAATTAGGCAAAACGCGGTACAAAATCAGGGAAAGATAAATCATGAGAGTAAAATGGATAACACTGAAGAGCAGAAAAGTTCGAAAATGAGAAAAATAAGGAATTTCCTATCAATATAATTAGTAATAATAACTGAAGGACGATTTTACCTTTAGCTCTTTCGGGGTCGATAAAATAACTACCTGTCAATCGAATGGATTTGTACCCCTACCCCGAAACTGTTGTCCGTGTGCTAAAAGATTTGAAACCAATATACATACATACACTTACATCTCTAAAAACCAATTCCACACATACTTTACCCGAACGGTAATACATAGAGGAGTGGAATAGAAAATTATATGAATCTGGAGAAAATACGACGATAATCAAAGATACATGCATCCGAGTATAACATATTTGTCATCGGTGCAGTTATGGCTGTGCGGAAAGAAGCTTAGAATGCTTCACAACTACGTAGTTTGTGGTTCAGTCACACCGTGTGGCACCTTGGATAAGTGTCTTCTACAATAGCTACAGGCCGAGCTAAAACTGAAAGAAGTTCTTCGTACATACCTACACACACACACGCACACACACACACACACACACACACACACACACACACACACACACACACACACACACATATATATACATATATATATATACACGCACACATATAGAGAGTTAAAAATGAGATCAAGAGATGCTCCCAATATATACTTATTTGTGTGTGCGTGTGTGAGTTTATGTAACATTAGACGAGTGTTTGTCTCTCCAGCGCCGGATCATAGCCGGTGCTGGTTTGTTTACGTATCCGTAACTGAGTGATTCGGGGGGAAAGAGAACGATAGAATGAGTATCATACTGAGTAACAAAGAAAAAGAAACGTTGTGAGGTCGATTCGCTCGATTGAAAATTCTTCAAGGCGGTGCCCCAGCATGGCCACAGTGTAATGAATGAAACAAGCAAAATATAAAAGACATCATTATATTTCCTTGTATTCCCTTATTCTCTTGTTCACTTAATCTGTAAATCATTTTTTTTATTTATAGAAAATTATACACTAGCATTATGTTATGTAATAATACAGTATATATAATTTTTCACTCTCTCCTTTGGTTTTGGTTTCAAATTAAAACACTTCGTTTTTTCTAATTATCGATTACTGATTATGAAATTCAAAAGATCCTTATCTTTCTCTTACCCTATCTTTATTTCCCTCGAACTCATAACATACCCTCCTTTAATATCTCTTAATCCACCCCACTAACGCTCCACGTTCCTCTCTCTTTGCCCGTCAGCATACCTGTGCAGATGTACGTGTACTTGCTTTAGTTTCCAACATTATACACATTCATGTATATATATATATATATATATATATATGTACACACACACACAAACAAGCATGTATATGTATATATATATATATATATATA
>NC_068989.1:91614433-91615190 GCF_001194135.2 Octopus bimaculoides
ATATATATATATATATATATATATACGTTCGTATATATATATATGTATATATCTATACATCTATATATAATATATGCGTAAAATGATTGTTAATTGAATCGTGTTTGTTTTAAATCAAATTATTCCTAAAAAATAAGTTAAAAAGTATCGAAATGAAAAGAAAAAAGAAAAAGTAAAAAGTAAAAATATTGATAACGAGAGTTTGATTTTACTTCAATGGAGATAAAACGAGAATAAAAGCTTTATTCCGTGTCTAGAGATACGCACACAGCTATATATATGAATGTATACAGCTTCACAAAAAATATATATAAATAGATATGTATACATGCATGAGTATACACAGGTATATATAGATATACATATATACACACACACATATATAAATATATATATATATATACATACATACATTTATAGATACATACATACACACAAGCACACACACACACACACACACACACACACACACATACACACATATATATATGCATGAGTATACATACATATGTATATATATACATATATACATATATATATACATATACATATATGTATAAATATATATATATGCATATATATAAAGAGAGATGTATACATATATACATATATATATCTATATATATACATACATATTAATAGTGGCATACACATACATATATACTTATGCATATATATATACATATATATGTGTATTCATATATATTTATACAGATATGCATATATACATATATTATATAGGCATAGACGTACATAT
>NC_068989.1:91615814-91616332 GCF_001194135.2 Octopus bimaculoides
ATATATATGTATATATATATATATATATACACAAACACACACACATATACCTATATATATGTACATATACCTATATATATATGTGTGTGTGTGTTTGTGTATAAATGTGAAGGTGTGCAACGTGTTGTTGCTGCTTGAGTGTGCATACAAATATATACACTTGTAGGTGCCTCTGATCATTTTCTAATCATTTTCTACCGGATCGTGCGTGCACATGCTTGTTTATTGCTAATAACAGCTATGCGGAAAATAGAGATATAAGAGAACATAATATGGTGGATGACGATAAAATAGGAGAAAAGGAAAGAATATTCTGTCAAATAAATTGGAGTAGAATGCATTTGCATTCGGATATAATAACAGAGTCAGCAAGAGAGGGAAACAGGAAGAAGAAGAATAACGTGGTGGGGTTGGGAGACGGGCAAGGAGAGATGATAGTACGCGAGGCAATTAGAAAGAAAAAAGTGATTTTTTGAAAAAAAGGTAATAATACGGATGGGTGTAACGCGTGCATATAT
>NC_068989.1:91616694-91618380 GCF_001194135.2 Octopus bimaculoides
ATACATACATATACACACACGCACACGCACACGCACACGCACACGCACACGCACACACACATAAATACATATATATAACTATATATACATATACATAAAGATATATATCTTTATTTATCACTATATATATATATATACATATATATATATATATATATATATATATAGCGAGAGAGAGAGAGAGAGAGAGAGATATGGGGAGAGAGAGGGAGAGAGGGAGAGAGGGGGAGAGAGGGGGAGAGAGTTAAGTATCAATTTGTAATGTGTGCAAGATAGTGAGGAGTTGATATACACGAAAATAATTTATAGAAAAAGTTTGGAAGAATAGAAAAGAGAATCGGAGAAACCTGAAGATTATGATGTTTAAAAACCACATGCGTATAAGTACGTGTACAAGGATATATGCATTCGCATACACACACGTATACACAAGCACATACGTAAATATGGATGCATATTTGTATACGTATGCGTGTATGTGTATGCCTGTATATTTGTGTACGTATGTGTGTGTGTGTGTGCCTGCGTGTGTTGTGTGCATAAAGATATGTGTGTCAGTGTAGAAAATATTTTCTTGGTGTTAATTATGAATGATTATTTAATTAGAAAATGGATATAATATAAAGGTGTCTATAATTACAATTCCATGTTAAATGGTGCTGAATTCTTTGAATTATCGCCGTCATAGGTTTCCAAATTTTAAACCGATGATTCACTGCCGTGTCGAGCAATTTCCGCTTGAGTACTGCAGTACAACCTGCAAGTAAATATTTATGAATTTTTCAACCGTATTTGCTCTGGGAAAGTAATGATTATGAATACGAAAAAAGAAATATTTACGCCTATGCGTACGCACACTCACACAACGAGTCAACGTATATCCATATACACACACACAAGGTCCAACTGATGTTTTGATTAACGGGTTTGGTTTCTGAGTTTGGTCTAACGTCAAAGCTTCTGAGTAACTCCTGTAATCTCGGATCGACGAATGATTCGTAAGTAAAGGATGGTAGTCGGAATAAGCATGGCATACTCTCGTGCAAATATACATACATAATATTTAGCAGAAGTAGCAATATCTATATATATCTATATATATATATATATATATATATATATATATATATATATATATATATATAGATATAAATTGTAAATGCAAAAATAAAAACAAAAACACAAAGGATTCTGCGGCATACGTGCCTCAAGCTTTATAGTTGTTACATCAGTGTATAAATGATAATACAAAGCTATCTTCAGCCGCAAATGTATTCTCTCCCAAGAATTATATCACATAGGCGTTAAAGGAGGAAGAAAGATGAGATATAAGAGGTGAGGTTCCGTTTGGTATTTTGCATTGTACTATACCTCGTCGAATTCTTAATTTGATATATTTATACATAATTTCCTCGGTACTCCGGAATCCGTCCATACCTTGCCACAATTCAGTGTGTAGTGTTAAGTTGGTGGTTAAAAACAATACAATAGGATAACATAACAAAAATGAAATAATAATATAAAATAAAATAGGAATATAAAATACTAAGAAGAAAAAATAATACACAGATATTCATACAAAAATAAAACTAAAATAAAATAAAATAAAACATAAAAGGAGTCAAATCGGTGGGGTGGGTAATCTAAGAAACGATAAGAAACAATATATATATATATATATATATA
>NC_068989.1:91619322-91619949 GCF_001194135.2 Octopus bimaculoides
ATATATATATATATATATATATATACAATCATCGACTGTCTGTTGTAGGAGGACGCTAACTGTTCTCAGTCAGAAATCATTTCTAGTAGGCTCGAACGTGGGTTCTTGATATAGCTGCAGTAAGGGTGCCATCTGGTGCAGGTGAACCTATTTGACGTAGAGAAGAATAGGCGTCTCTCATGTACTCTTTCGCATCCTCTCTATTGTCTCTCCTCAATCACTGGAATAAGGGGCTTCAGCGATCAGTTCTATTCACTGCACCGCAGGGCATTCTTTTTCCAGGTGCCTGGGGAGATGTCGCGGTTCTTCATATGTCTCTTCCGCACATTTGTGTATCGCAGCCTTTGGCCACCACGGCTCCGCATCCTCTGTCACAGTTCACCGTACAAAAAGATTGTGTATGTATATATATATGTTCTAGGGTTTCAAAGAATAAGTCCTGGGGTCGATCTGTTCGACTAAAGGTGGTGCTCCAGCATGACCACAGCCAAATGACTGAAACAAGTAAAAGAATAAAAGAATATAGATACATACATAAAATAAGAATAAAAAAAGGGGATTAAGGAATTCAGGCAGATATCATTAGATCTCTCAGTCGAACATGAATTCGGTTAACTGTCCGTAATT
>NC_068989.1:91620094-91623005 GCF_001194135.2 Octopus bimaculoides
TGTGTGTGTGTGTGTGTGTGTGTGTGTGTGTGTGTGTGTGTGTGTGTGTGTAAAGTCATGAATATACAAACTTGTTTAAATCTCTATATGTTCGTGTATTTATTTAATACGCCAAATCAGTGTAATAGTCATATGCTGTCTTAAATATGAAACGTCTACTATACGAAGCCTGTTGCCAAATTTATTATACCTTCATGTATAATTATTGTTATAATGCAACAGATTTAATAAATATGGCTACATCACTACGCTATGTTCTATTTTTGTTTCTTTTTTCTCACTATTCTGGAAACTTGAATCTGGCGAGTTTTATTTTCTTTCGAAATGTGCGAATTTATTGATGTTCGTGAAAATATGCCAAATAATATTAGTTTTACGTTTTCATGAATATTGTTCGCTTCCACTGTAGCAACGATAAAGATTGGAATTGGTGCATCAAATATTTTTTGTTAATGGATTAATATAGTATATTATAATTACGCTAGTCTCTTAACTTTTCGTTTTTAACAGCAGAAATTCTTTCACAATTGAAGTTACTTGTAAAAACGTCACCCCTGCGAGAAAGTTATTGCTTCTGTGATGACAGATTCATTATTTTAAACACCATGGCACTGCAAAGCAGCACTGAGAAGTTTTCGTTTGAAATTAGAAATGTAATGTGCAGATTCAGTCTAAAACTGTCACAAAGTACTTTAACACGTAGAAATTTTAATGGCATGCTTTATATTTTGTTGCTGTTAAAAGAGAAATAAATTACTATCGCATCATTACAAGATGAAGGAAAGCGGTGAGCTGGCAGAATCATTAGCACGCTGGATGAAATGCTTGGCGGTATTTCGACCGTCGCTGCGTTCTGTGTTCAAATTCCGCTAAGGTCGATTCTGCCTTGCATTCTTTCGGGGTCGATAAATTAAGTATCAGAGAAACACTGCGGTCGATGTAATCGACTAGCCCCCTCCTTCCAAATTTCAGGCGTTGTGCATTCAGTAGAAGGCATTATTAGAATATGAAGGCGCGTGGACTAGTGATTAGGGGCATTGCACTGATGATCACAAGATCGCGTGTTCGATTCCCAGGCTGTACGTTGTGATTTGTGCAAAACGCTACACTTCACGTGGACCCGTTACATTTAGCCATAGATGAGTAATCTTGCGAGGCATTTCTTTCAATATGGGCACCACCCGGAAAATAGTTGACTAACCCCTGGCCAGATACGAAGGTACCCGTCACAATCCCTTTCAACCGCGTCTTCCATACTGTTTCTTTCAATATGGGCACCACAAAGAAAAAAAACAGGCCTTCCTCTCCCCGCTAAGAGAAGAATGCTGCACAATCTCGATGATGGATTCAGCTGATAGCTGTATTCCTCCATCGATGACAACAGCTGTTCTGTAAAAAGTATCAGTCTCAATAATTCCGGACATTATACGAATGTGTGCGAGACGGTTTCCTTATCCTGCTCGCACCTTGGACTTGTCGGTGAGATGGCACTTCCTTGACAGTTTATCACGAACTGGTAACGCCGCACGGAAGCACTGCCAAGCCAGGGACTTCTGGTAATTATCCAGGTACCCCAGCCCGAACGTTCTTCTAAACACGTTGTTCAACTGACTTTCATCGTAGCCCAGGGTCTCCCTCAAGGCGTCTTCGGACTTCGATCCCACTATCGTGCTATAGTAATCAGCGGTAGAACTCCTGTTGCGGCATTGCACGTCCGAGAGAGTAGCTGAAGTGCCTGACGGCACTCCAATTGCCAGGCCCCCAGTCTACGTCTCTGCTTGATCCATGTACCAATGTCCGTTAAGGAGTTTAACTGCGGGAGGTAGAAACGGACGTGCAGTGACCACACCTGCTCTCCGCCAGGTAAAGCCAGAGGTGCCTCGACCTTTCCACAAATTTTTGCCTTTTCAGCCAAGGCATCCCTAACCTACCCTTTAGCGGTTTCTGGCAGCAAACAGAGTGCTACACAGGTGGCTTTCGTCCATTCCACAAAAAGCGGAAAAGGACTCTCTCCAACTTGCTCAGCCACAAATCGGGGCAAGGTACCACGGTCAGGCGTTAGGTAATAACTGATGCTATAAACATCTGCACCACCTCCGCCCTTCCTAGCAAGGATAACGCCGCCTAGACCAGGTCTGGGTCAGAGCAGTCACCGTGCTGGTCACCTCACTCCAATTCTTCTGTATCTGGAGGTCCGGATCAAACCAGATTCCGAGAAGCTTAACAGGATCTTACGTCCAACGCCCCACGACGTTATTGGGCGCCATCGACTTGCCACTTCAGGTGCCGAGTTGCAAACCGACAGACTTGCCCTTGTACCGCTTTGCTTCGGCCACCGCCTCGTAGTTTTTGATGGCCTCTTCCACCACTGGAAGCTGGCCCTCATACGCCACGATGATGGAGATGTCATCCGCATACGCGGTAGCTCCTCTTCCACATCATAGAGTACCGATGGTCGACCCTATCAAACGCTTCAGACTGGTCTAAAAGTGCCAGTGCCCCGACCCCGCGCCAGAAACCTTCGCTACCCTCTCTAAGGTGTAGTGTATAAGATGGAAGTTGTCGTGGATCGACCTGCCCGAGATTGTGCAAGTTTGCGCCCTCCCCACAAGTCCGTCCACGATCCTCAACTTCTACTCCTCAATATAGATGGTTAAAACACATAAAAATAATCAAAATATCAACTTTTTATTTCTATGTGTTTTGACCATACTATACTGAAGAGTAGAAGTTGCATATTATTGTAATAACTACGAAATCATGATCTATAGTTTAGTCTGTTTGTAAGGGGCTAGCTTTGAGAGTTGCATTTCCTCGAGTTCGGTAAAAATGTGTTTATTATGGTAGTTTGAACTTAGAGTCCCTATTAGCGTGACGAATTCATGTATAGTAATGCCCTTGTATATATATA